>NC_133971.1:7234972-7534972 GCF_031877795.1 Strix aluco
AAACCGAGACTTGCAAGAACCTCAAAACCACCCCAGCACATGGGGTTTTTTCTTTTAATATAGTAGGATAATTTCAGTTTGCATTAAGTGATTTCAAGTATTTTCTATTCACTATTAAATATTCATACTATGCTAAAATTTATAGGTTCTAATCAAATGTAGCCCACTCTATCATGGCCTGTAAAAATGCATAAAAATGTGGACATCTTCCTGAATAATTTAAGTGTAAGATGAATAGTGTACAAATGTCTTTGCCACCAGTTGCAGCATTTTTATATAAATTAATAAATTGCTCTTTTATGTGAAGTATTTATGGGGAAAACAACAATCTCCACGTGTTTCCCAGTGCCACCATCATTAGTGACAGATAAAGCCATATGAGGATAACGAAACAGCTCTGAAGAATAACAGAGTTACCTTACAGGTTTATTTTCTGCATGCAGCTACGAAATCCTCCCCACTATCTTGGATTTCTTCAAATTCAGTTAGCCAAGTGAGGAACAGGGTTAAATACTGCCCTTCAATAACAGAGAGAGAAAATGGCCCTTAAATTAGTCGGTTATGTTCCTGAATGCCATGCTCAAAAAGCCTTCTTTTGTAAGAAGCAGCTATCTTGAAAAGCTACTACACCACCGATGGAAAAACTCAGAGGTGAGTAAATGTAAACAGGCAATAGATTCCTATGGGCACACAGATCCCTGGAATACTTCATTTCCCAAAGGAAAATCTGACAGCAAGTCAGCACCCTGACCGTGTCATTGCTAAAGCATCCAGTCATTATTAGAATTACTATTTTTCCCCAAAAAAAACAGGTAACAAAAAAACCCCACAGCCTTCTGTCATTCTGGGCATACCAAAAGACCAAAACCAAGACTTCCACCCCAAAAAGACACAGCATGTAAAATTGCCATAGTCCGTCATGCATTAACAATTGCTTCTAAGCTGGAAATAAGATTTGTCTTTTCACAGAATCACAGAATTGTCTAGGTTGGAAAAGACCTTGAAGATCATCCAGTCCAACCATCAACCCAACATTAACAGTTCCCAACTACACCAGAGCCCTCAGCGCTATGTCAACCCAACTCTTAAACACCTCCAGGGATGGGGACTCCACCACCTCCCTGGGCAGCCCATTCCAACACCTAACAACCCCTTCTGGAAAGAAATGCTTCCTAATATCTAGTCTAAACCTTCCCTGGTGCAGCTTGAGGCCATTACCTCTTGTCTTATCACTCATTACTTGGTTAAAGAGACTCATCCTCAGTTCTCTGCAATCTCCTTTCAGGTACTTGCAGAGGGCGATGAGGTCTCCCCTCAGCCTCCTTTTCTCCAGACTAAACAACCCCAGTTCCCTCAGCCGCTCCTCGTACGACATGTGCTCCAGACCCTGCACCAGCTTCGTTGCCCTTCTCTGGACACGCTCGAGTATTTCCAATCTTTTGATTGCTTTTGAACCGCTATCACAAGTGAAAGCAAAATCTATTCAAGCAAAAGAAGCAATGGACCATGAAAACAGAACAGTTGTGAATTTCTCCTTCACAGAAAGGTAGGGAATTCTTTCAAAATCACTATTCACTCTTCCTGTATTGTCAGATATAAAATGCAGATTTTGGTGGTTTCTCTCCTCCAGAAGAAGAAATGTTTTCTTCTTCTTTTATGAAGGAAGTACAAGAGTCCATTCTGAACAGGGCTGAAGCACTGAGACACAGCACGTCAGGAAACCTCTTCCAGTGGAAACTACCCAGCAGAACTAGAAAACACAGCAAGGTAACCAAAGGAGCGTGAGGCCGACCTGCTGAGGGATGATGGGGTAACCTAGACCACTTGGAATTGTTAAAAGAAAGTTGCACACAAAGCTAGACACACGCCTTGCAGAAGAACAGAGCAACCTCATCTCTAAGCTGAAGGAATGCATTTACTTCCACTACCTCCAGCCAACATTCTTTGTCAATATTATTCCTCTGAATCAGCCATTTACAGCAGTCCTTCTTTCTCACTATGGTGAGATAAGAAGCAAATAGAGATGGTGGTACCCATACCCCCTCTTTTTTGCCCCTAGCCTTTCTGCAAGAAAAGTCATGCAGGACGGATAAAGTATGGTGACCACTCTGCATATGTCCCTCTGCAGCAACAGAAACTCCAGACTCTTCTTCTGAGTCCTGTAAACAGGGGCCCAAAGTCCTTTCCTCTGTCTCATTCCACATATACTTAATTACTCCATATGAAGCGGAACAGCTTCCACAATACCTTAACACCCAATGAGGCAGCTTCCAGCCCCTCTGCCAACAAAGAGAACCGCAATCAGGATGGCCCGTAACCTCCCTCAAACTACAGGGCAATATAAGACACCCAGCATCTCCTCTGGCCATCTTCTGCAGGGCACATTTTGGCACTTGTGTTCGCAGGAGCCCTGCTAGATCCGGTCCTGAGGGTGAGACGGGCCATGGAAATTCATGGCATGACCAACCTGCGATTGGCTCCCAAGGCCCCCAGGCACACCCCACATCATGGGGTAGGTGACAAGGGTTTCTTCTGGACCAAATTTTGGCCAGAGCTGCCAAGTGCATCCATGTTCTTTGGTGTATATAACCTCTAGAGATTTAGGTCTGTGAATTTTCCTACTCTAGGATTATAGCAAGAAAACTATGTTTAATAGAAAGTTTTGGAATTTCATGCCCATAACGTAATAAAAAAATACTTTCAGAACATGTCAGTCCTCAACAGTGCTACCCTGTGAGAACAAGCTACGCATATAGACAGAGGTGCACAGTTTTCAAGGCTCATGAAAAACAGATCAAGTAGGTATAAACACACATTGCTGCAGCTAGTTTGCAATAATTATTAGAGTAAAAAAATTAAAGTTCAAACACAAGCAAAGTTTTATATCACTGAATTTTATCCAGACAAACATAAACCAAATTGCAGTATTTTCCCTCTATTTTTTTCATTATCTTGCATTTGTACAAATTGGGAAAAGTTACTGCTTCGTGGTTAAGTACTATTTCACAGGATTATTGCTTTTTTGAACTGAAGTGCTTCCAGGATTGGGCTCTAGGCTTCATAATAATATGCTTTATAAAAGGCAAAAAGAAAAAAAAATGCTACTCTAGAAGACAAAGGTAGCAGTTCAGCCACATTTTAGGTCAGTTTTATTTTTTTAGAACAAGGATTATTATTTCTGCTTTGAGAATCCCAGCAGCAACCCAGTTTTGGCCATGCTTAATTCAATGGGGAGACTGACAGCAAATGCCTACAAACCTTTACTTTATAGAAGACAAACTCCAATCCTCATTAATTTCTCAGATGGGAAACTGTAGGAAAATGGTGCCAAGACTGACAGACAGTGTTTAGCAGTAATTCAAGTGAAAAAGTTACAGACAGAAATGCTCAAATTGTCACAAAATCTGGCATTATAAAAACAAGAAATGTGAAGTTAAAGGTTTACAGTTAAAAGCGGCTGAAGAGGAAGCAGGCATGGTGCAGTTCTGGAGTCGTCTGCTGTGGCAAAGGCTTGGCCACCACGGTGTGGCCAGGCAAGCACTTCAGGGAGGCTTGTCTGCATGGGTGCCCACCCAGGACACCGCAAGAGAAAGGCAGCATCACTGGGACAGCCACTTACTGCAAGAAGTATAATAGTTGCATGCTGCCTGGTTGAGAAAGGAAATGGTATCCCATTAAGTTAATATCTGTCAAAATGATAAAACTTAAAAGTTACCTGAGATGCTAATCTAAGATTGGCCATAGTCTATAAGCACAACAATTAGAAGCAATAACCATAAACAATGTAGCTTAATTACAACTGGGTTCCTTGAACATGAGAGATCCAATTAAATTAACTACATGTTAAGGCTAAAGCATATATATTATTCTCTTATTAAGATAATAGTAAAATTAAAATATAACGATCTGTTTCAAATTCAAAATAATCTTAATTCAAAAATTTTAACTATCACTCAAAATAATAATGAATTTCCTTGTAAATTCTCAAAAACAAAAAATTTGAATTTGTTGCTACACTTAGATAAAACTAGTAGCATATTAGGATTCAGTGTTGTTTTCTTTTTGGAGACATATAGCAATAATAAATATATTTTTTATGGAACAGGGCCAGGCCTTACCAAGACAAATAATTTCAGCTTTCACTTGCTCTGAAATAAACCGTTTATTTTATGAATATATGATGTAATACATATGTACTTATTTTCCAGTGTCTAATCATTGTTACACAGAAAATGTGAATTCAGATTTGGGCTGGTCAAAAGCCCTTCAGTTCATTTTCAAACCAAATACTCTGTAAGACTATTCTAAGTGTTAATAAATATAATGTTATCAAATGTCATTGATCACAACCAGCCCAAAAGTATACTGGAGACATTCATAACGGCTGGAAAGAAACTACTGAATTACTTTTTTTATTAATGTAATCTCAAATGAAAACTGCCATGCTGTATTACACGACAGTATTAATTTCCAGGAATGCGGTACATAATAGACCTCAACGCAAATTTAACTGCTAGCAAGCTTTACAAAGAAGTAATTGTAGTTTGACAAAATGCAGCTAAAATTCACAAAATTCAAATGAGAATACACAACGCAATACATTCTTGCAATTAAAAATTGCCTGTTAAGGCATTATCTAACAATAAAGATAGCTATACTATATTCCTATGGCTGAATAATACGCTTAGAAAACTTCTACGGAAAAATAAAGAAAATACAGAAGTAGAAAAGGATCTCACCTATAATAACACACCACCAAGAGTTTTGTACTACTCAATACAACTGCACCTTATACTCCAAAACTGAGAATTTGACATTTGCTTTACAATTCATTAAAGCCAAGTAGGCAATTTGTATGAATTATTTACAATGTTTCTGTCTGGACTGAATCTTCTAACAGCCTTCATCTTCACGCAAACTCTGCTTTATTTGACAAGAATTGACAGTACAGAATTAGGAATACCCAAATATTTCCACCGTGTATGTGGTGGAAAACACCTGTAATGGTCAACAATACTACATAAATACAATGACCAGACAACACCACTGTAGCAGATGGTTTACAAAAATCAAGAAATGGAACACACATAACTAGACTTGGCCAAGCTCATGTATAGTGTTACTATAGAAATTTTACACAGATGCAAAATCCACATAATGGTGAGCTGTTAAATACATTAATTTATCTCATTTTAAGGAGTTCTTCTTGCAGTTGAATTGCTCAGTACTAGGTGGAGGGACCTGAAGAGATTGTTCTGTATGCAACTGTTCAACAAGCATATCTAAATTGTCCTTCAAACTTTACAAATAAGCAATGTAAAATACTTCAAGCAATTAGCAAATCGTTTCAAAAAAAGGTTCAGATTTTTCTTTTTTGGGAGCAGCGGAAAACTTGAGAAGGAAAAGGAGAGCTGATGTTTGCCTCCTCCCTCTCAATGATGCATTCACCCATTTTGCACAGTTCCTCCTTCCGCGTGGGGAGACAGGAAAGCGCAATCCTCGTCCCTCAGAAGGGCACTTCAGACACCGAGCCACAAAGCACTTGAGGTGACGTCTCTCCTGTTCCACTTTGTACGAGTCACCAAACGTTTGCTGGAGCAGGGAACAGAGCCCGTGTACTTCAGGACCCCAGTGAACGACACACCATGCTGTGCTAGCCTCCGCAGGCAATATTTGTGTTCAGAGGGCACAAAGCATGAGAGGCTCCGCAGCCCCAATCTCCTTGACTGCATCAGAAAGTGATTCGCTCAGTATCCCACAGCATCGGAAACACAGGATACAAGAAGTAAGGAAAGAGCTAGTAATTGTATACATGTGCAGAGAAAGAGCCAGAATGTCGCTTTGACTGTTGCTACATTTTTTCTGCTCTAATTTCCCTCAAAAGCTACTCTATGGTGACTGGAGTTAAATTTATTCCTTCAATTTGATTAAGGTATCTCGGGGACTATTTCATATATTCTTCCCTATTTACAACTAACTGAAATCACAGCTAAGACAATGAAGTATTTAATTGGTTAAATTGCTGCTGCTTTTCAAAACTGAGATATTCCAAGTGTCCCGAAGGCGTTTAATTCCAAAACAGGAAGCCAAAGAGGAGAGCACTCAGTAATTCTAATCATGTGCAGATCTCTTGGAAAGTATTTTCCTAAACATTTGCTGAAAGAACCTTTTATTATACTGCATGCTGCTGCATGTACCCCAAATAGGGTCCCACAGAAACGGCAAGATATTTACTACTTAAATTACTTCTGGTTATGTAAAGGAATTAATCTAGAATCAACTAAGAGCATGCTTTCCTAAATATTAAACTTCAGTCACGTAGGAAACAAAGAAAGTTGGGGAAGAAAAAGCAACTAAAAATACATTAAATATATTTTTAACATCCTATATGATAACTTTATTCATAAGGCAGAGGCTATGAATGGTAGTGCTACACCAAATTCAAAGACACAATTTAATTCATTTTTCCTTAACTTCTGTTTATAGGTTTCTGCAACTCAACTGCAATCCCTGAAGGAATAATTTTAGAATGAAGGCCTGGTGTCCATATGACATTTCAAACAGTACTGCTGAGGTCCCTACTCAGTTAAGTTTCAGGTAAAAGAGGACCTCTGCATTTTTGACTTTGCTGAGTCTGGAAGTAATGTGTGAGCAGATCAAGAATTTATGGCTGTAAGAATCTGTTCCCATGTACTAGGATCTTTCATATGTCGAATTTGTATGCAGTTTACAGAGAAAAAGGCAAATGTTGGCTTTTCGTATCAATGCATACGTTTTCACAAATGTTTGCACATCTATGCACAGCATCAGTGTAAAGATGGGGAATTTTTATTTATAGCAGACAGCAGTTTTTTCCCAAAGGACTCTTCACTTCGTTCAGCACACAGGACACAGAGTCAGCAGAGGTACCACACTCTTTATTCTTGTCACTCAATATGTGACTTCCGAGCCCCGGATGGAGACAAAGCATGGGAAACTGCACTGCATACCCCTCATACTGAGACCAACCATAAATGCATATTTCTACAGAAACGACTCACAAACAACAACAGAAGGCAGAGGAAAATGCTCAAAGAAATGAATGTTTCATGGAATTTTCGGTGGAAATTCTCTGATTCTGTGGGATTTGCCTTTTCAAGGGAAGGAAGGTAGAGGCATAACTTCTTAGTGTTGATCAGCAGACAATTTACTGATCAACTTTGAAAGGTCTGGGGATGTTTCATCATTGGTAGGTATTCACAGAATCACAGAATCATCTAGGTTGGAAAGGACCTTGAAGATCATCGAGTCCAACCGTTAACCTAACACTGACAGTTCCCAACTACACCAGATCCCTAAGTGCTGTGTCAACCCGCCTCTTGAACACCTCCAGGGATGGGGACTCCACCACCTCCCTGGGCAGCCCATTCCAACACCTAACAACCCCTTCTGGAAAGAAATGCTTCCTAATATCTAGTCTATCTATTCACACAAAACTGATTTAACTCAACAAAAAGACTTCATTTAAACATGGGTCACTCATGTTTACAGTCACGTCTAGTATAGTTATTAAGTTTTAAAACAGGAAATCGGGAGAAAAGTATTGTGAAAGATTTGTCTGTTATCCAAACAGAGAATAAAACCATAAGTGAAGAAATAGTAAAATATAAATAAAAGTTAAAAAAAAAAAGGTAGTAGTAGTGCTGGAAACGTTATTAGCGGAGAGGAAGTATGATCCTTGAAATTAGTGTTCAGAGTTAGTGAAAGTGCTGTATTTGAGTTATACAGGAGATGGGGAGAGGTCAAAGGGAACCACTCACAGTGTTGGTACACTGATTCAAGAACTCAGGCAACATGGGAAGAACCAGAGACTTCTGGTGGATGGCTGGTGCACAGCTTTGAGGAAGATATGGTTCTCCCTTTGAGAGAAAACACTTTCAGTGCCTATATTCCAGCTGTGAATGCTGCAGAGAAATCCAGGTCACACAGATGAAGATACCTCATCTCGGGTCAAAAATCATCTGGGGGAAGAATTATAAAAATAGGGTCTATAAGAGTACAAATAGGACCAATAGGATTTTGTTTGGATAGAAATCTCTTAAATACTGTTAGAGATATTAGTGCTGCCAGGAACTGCAGGAGGCAGTGTTTCTAATATTGGCAAGACTCATTGTTTCTTAGATGTGATACTTCACGAAAACATCGCTGAATTAACAAAAAAATACTTTTATGTGGATTAACAACATTTCAAGATGATTACAGGATAGCTGCTTATGTAAAATAAATCTGACTCGAAGATTTCAAGAGAGGTGCATACATGACATTAACTTTATCTGACTGTTACATCTCGCTCAAACTCTCAAAAACAACCAATTGCAAGACTGCAAATCAGGTGGGAATCTCTCCATCAGACTGGCAGAGATCACTGAAATTGTAATGTTTTGGGCAGAAGATCAGAGTGTGCTCTGCTTTCTAGGATCAGCTAGGAATTTACAAATTAAAGAAAAGGCTGTTGGTATTTTACAACAGATCTTCACTTTGTATGATATTTTTGGCCTGCAATATGCAGATGATCACAGAACAGGTATTTTATGGATCCTCCCGTACTGAGTATCTGTTGAGAGAAACTGTCCATGATAAACCTTTCTAAATCTATGTTAAGATTTTTTTAAATATTTGAGAAATTAAGGGAGATAATGTGTTAAAGCAGCCAAATTAAAAAGGTGAAGGACTGGAATTTGGAAAAGGCTCAAATTTATTTAAATCAGAGATATAAAAACTGCCTAAAATTTACACCCTGAACCACTGAAAAAAACCTCACTGTAGGATAAAGCTGCAGACTTAACTGACTGAATAATCACCTCAGAAAGGATAACAACAGTATGCAAAAATTACCTACAGAGAATAGAAAAGAGGAATGGCAAGCAAAAAAACCTACATCTTGAAGTCTAAGCTAGAAGGAGAAAGTAAGAACTGCCAAAATTCAAGCTGGATTTACACTTACGAATGGCAAAAGGCTCACCAGACATGAGTAGAAGAAAAACAAGGAAAAAAGTGGTGAAAAGATGTAGTAAGACTGAGGTTTAGATTAAAAATAACAAAGGAACAGCCCCAAGCCTAGTTTCAGATTTTGTCTCAGTGCCCAGTATGTGCATTCAGAGCACTGCAGTAGGAGATGGGAGCACGATATAACAGTTAATGAGGATGAGGGTACATTCATCCCATGATAGATGACCAAGACATATCTTGGTCACTGGTAGGAAAGTCAAGGAAGGGGATGGGAACAAGCTCCAGTCTAAAAGTCTGGAAACATGAAGGTACAGATCCAGCAGAAAGATTTTTTTATAACTGAATCATGCTGGAGTGATAATATCCGAATGAAAAATAATAAATGAAGTATGTGCATTTAAGAAAGGGGGAAAAAGGCTACTTAGGTAACTGTTGTCTAACCTCAGTTAGAACCATTTTTGAAGGAAATAATAATTAAACATATAGAGTTATATAGAAACTGGGATAAAACATAACATAGGTTTACCAAAGGAAGAGCATGCCAAACTAACCTGATATCTTCCTCTGATAAGATAACTAAATTACTGGACAAGGAAATGCAGGAGATTCAATCTGTCTGGATTCAGTAAAATATTTGATACTGTGCCAAATGGGAAATTATTATTTAAACTGGAGAAGATGGGGATTATGTTAAAAATGTAATACATAAGAAATATGGGAAATACATGAGAAATACTGGGAAAAGATGAGATAATAATGGGATATGCTAAAAGGAGAATTATTGACCAGGAGACAGTTGACTAACTAAGCACCTCTAAAATAGGTCTGTAAAGTCATTTTAGTTAAAATATTCTTTTATAACCTGAGCACAAAAGAAAGAGATTGTTGACAAATTTTGCTGATGATACAAAGCTGGGAAGCACGGTCAATAGAGCAGAAGATAGAAGCTGTTAGAGGAAATAGAGTTTATAACACAAGTGTTGCCACATGAAGATTACCCACAAGCTGATCTCAGCTCTACTCTCCCTGTTTGTCACAAAAGTATTGACAGTATCAACAAATCAAAAGATGAATGCCCCTCATTCTCCTGTTGCAACTAAGGATTCCCCCCACACTTCACATATCTCATTTGCTCAACCATGTTTTACACAAAGAAAAGAGAACTCAAAATGCTGAGATCTGACCAAATACTGCAATTTTCATTTCATGAGAAATTCCAGTATTTTAATATTTCTTTTTCTTTCATCAACATAAAAGTTAAATATGAGCATTTTTCACATGACAAAAACTTTCTGGTTAGAGATGGTAAATATTAAAAAATAAAATGTCAGTATTTCCAAATTAAAGTGTGTCATATAAATCTGCTGAACCAATTCACTTAGAATCAGCTGGACATTCGGTTTGATAATCCTAGTAGTGTGCATAACCTAATGCACATCCAATTCTCACCCATTAAACAGGGTTTCCAGCCAGCCTATATCTACCTCAAGACATCCAAAAGCACTTCACTACTCTAATGGCCATATAGTCAAAGGAAATACTACACCACCAAAAGTATAATGCCATTTTCCCCAACAGAGCATTGGTGAGGAAAGATGTAAAAAATACAGCTCTGCTGGGCAATGCAGCATATTCTTGAACTGTTGCTAAAAAAACTTTCAAAAAAAATTAATACATTGTCACACTTTCAGTAGGATTAAATTGATCCTTTGTTTTAATTTGTCTAATTATAAAAATAAATTCCTGAAGAAAATTTGAGTTTGTAGAAAATGAATTTTCCATTAAAAAATTCTCTATCACAACTCTGAAAAAAGAAAAATAAAGCCACTTACTAGTCAAAGAAAATCCATTTATTTCATATTGATACCAGGGACATTTCAAATCCTTTTGCAAGGCTTTTACTACGTGAACATACTGAGCATACTGTAAAAGTAACTCAAGAGCCGAAGTATGCATTTACATGACAGAATGTGAAACCAAAATCAATTTATTGCAGCTCACCACGTAGAAAGCTACAGTTACATCAGTTTTGTTCTTTGCCTCTGAAAACAACTGACAATACATAAATCTGAATTAAAATAAAATCAAAGGTCTAACTTCAAAACAGCCCCGTCCCCAAGGTGTAGAGCTAAAGCATCCACCATCTCTACAGATCTGCCTCATATATCACCTAAAACACGTAAGCTGCTCAATAATGTGAAGTGAGATAGCAGCAGCCTCTAATACGGTGCAGGAGGTGCAGTCATACGGAAAAATCTGTGGTTTTATCAGCCAAGTTCATCTCATTTGGGGCCAGGGATGGTTGCACGTACTACCGCAGCAGAAATCACTAATGGTGGCTCTTGAACTATGTCCACACCAGCAGCACTTTGCTGGTATGGCCTCCTGGTAGAGCATGCTCAGTGCAGACTTGCCGTATTATTGAGACACCTCCAAACAGTTTCTTTCATTTTTCTAAAAGAGCTTTTTAAAATGCCAGTATTTCAGTGGAATTAGAAACAATGTTCCTGGTCTTCCCTCCAGTATAAATGTTCACATGAACTTGTTCCACCCTTTCCAGCACTTAGAACATATCCAGTAAGTAAAAAATAGTTTTTTCCTCCCACTAGAGACACAGACCTCCAACAGGAAGTTGTATTTCAAACTAAATTTGAGGGTAGAGGGGGTTGAGCTAGCCCTCTAGTCATCCTCTAATGCCACTTCTTTTTCTTCTTTTTGAATTGTCCTCCAATTGCTCAGAGATACGGGTCACCAGAGAAATGCATAACTACTTACAATACAGTATGTTAGTACTCAAATAGAAAACATGGTTGCTACTCAAGCTGAATAAACAACGTGCAGCAGGGGAATCCATAATGATAAACATGCTCTCATTACTACAGAACATGCAGTAGGAATTCCTCACATCATATACTGTGTTTCATTTGGGCAACATAATGTTTCCCCCTCTTCTCTGCTCAGGGAAAACCGCAAAATTAAAATTGGATGACAATAAAAACAAAAAAAATGGGGTCAAATTTATCCCTTACTTAATTCTACATGTTTTAATGTGTCATATGGAATAAGAATGTAGACCACTGCAAAAAATTGGTTACATACAGTTCTATTGCAAAGTACAGTTTGTTCTAACTTTAAAGTATAGGTCAATCACCTGTAACATAAATATCAAACAGCTCAGTCCTGAGATTTTTATCCTCACAATCTTTACTCATACGATTTTGGGTTTTTTAAGTTGCACCATGTTTGCTTATTCTACAGTTCCAGCTTTAAAAAAATTAGGCAAGATTTTCACTAATAAGCCTAGGAGGACCAAGATATAACAGGGAAAGGAAAGGTCCTAAATATATCTATTCCTTGTTTAAGTTGGGAATAGTTGAAAGGAAAATAAACATTACAATGCAATGATGGATGAATGCAAGGTAAAATTCTTGCCTTAGTAGTTTTATTGAATATTATAAGGAGGTTTTTTAATATGGAGTAGCATTACAAAGTCCACTGCACATTCTGTATCCAGATTACTCTTTTACCAAGTTATTTTGTTTTAACTTCTTCTCCCTACAAACACAAGCTACTCTGTGAAAACTGAGGCAGAATGGTGAAGTGCTTTGATCAAACCTACGTGGTAAATTCACAACAGAACTGAGAGTATAATTTAATTATTCTGATTTGTAGTGCCAAAATGCTGTGTATTTCCAAACACACAACACAAGAATTAGCTACCTTACAACTCACTAGTTTAGCAAAATAACTTCAAAACCAGTTCTGAAGCTTCAGTAGGTAAACCACTCATGAACATTAGCAACCTTTTGTACAAGGAATGGCAGTAAAATACACAAGACATACTAAAGATGGGTTTGTTTTCAAAACCAAACATTCCAAAATGAAGATCAAACATTATCAAGCTGTAATCATTCAGTGGTAAAAAACATGTTTAGAAAATTCTTTTTGTAATTGTTTAATTTTAAAATTGAAATCAGTACAAACCATGCCTAATGGTTTATCAAAGGCTGGCACTACCTTTAATCACAGGACAATATAAACATGTCTCAGACAACCTTATAATACATTCTGGGGCCTTCACAGCTTTAGTCACTGTCAAAATGTGCTTTGAAACAATCTAACAAAGAACTTAAAGAAGAATAATAACTTTCTGTACTAAATACCTAAGTTTGAGGACAAAAACACCGTCAAATTGTTCTTGTGAACTACTAGACAACGTGCTTTTGAAAGCCCCTCCATCAGCAAAAATAGTATTTAGTTTTCAGCAACCTTGAAGAACAAAATGCAGTAATACTTGAACCTGGTACCACAAAGATTTGTGAACTTCTTCAGCTGGTGCAAGAGTATTGATAGATATAACCAAGGAAAATCGTATGACTGTGCCTGTAAAACTAATATTATCATGCTTGTAAGTAACTTCCAGTGTAAACCCAGGCACAGAACTTGATGCCAGAGAAGCAACAGTAGATGCAAGATGTATTTGTATCTTTAACTTAGAAGTACAATTTAAACACTGAGAGGGTTAACTCTTTCACAAATTTCTCTTCTATTCCAATAAGCATTAATCACAGAAGTAGGTGCCGAAAGCATACGTAAAACAGAGTTTAACATATTCTGATTAAAAATTCTCTTTCCATATTTCCCTCTCTTAGCATTCCTGTTAGTTCTTCAATCATAGTTTTTCCTTTTGGTAAAGAATCTTAATTTTTTTTTACATAAAACTGTGGTAGAAGGATCTTAATTCTTAACATAATCTTTGGAGGAAAGATGAAAATGGGAAGAAAAAAGAAACATGAATTTTATAACAACAAGTAAACATACATATATTTCCTTAAAATTATGAAGGATGATGTGTGTGTAAAATTGGGCTGGCATCAGCTTTCTAAAACAGACTGACCAGCTATACTGTAACTGCTTTTTTTTGTATTGCCATGGTCCATGGTGGTTGTACATGAGCAGCCTTCATGATACATGAAGGTTTTACACAATTCCGTTTGATTTGGAACAAAAAGGAAAAAATGTACAAATACATGCAGAATACCTGAATGATGTTAACCTGGCAGATCGCATGTTGGGCTTTACTGAGGTCCAGGTTTTCCAAAATGCATAAATGTTAGATAAAACCCCTGCCCACACTTTAATTGAAATACTTGAAATGTGAGTTAGCTCATCATCAACAAGGAACAGGATGCAGCATCAAGCCTAGTACCAGCCTTGCACAGCAATCATACACCACGTATTCTCTTAGAGATGCTAGCTCCATCTCAAAACCATTAAGTCTCCTTGCCCCACTCCTCCTCCTGACAGTCTTGAAATTTCGTAGTGAGAAACAATCTGGCCTTCAACAAGATTTCTGTAGCTTTCAACCCTTTGATATCAGGTGCTCTCAAAATAACTAACTTTTTCTGGTTTCTCTCTTAATCACAGTGGTATTGAAGGAACTTGTTGATATTGCAGATATTAAGTAACACACATAAAACTGAGCCAGAAGATACATAACATTTGGAACACGCAGGAAAAAAAATCAGATGCTAGACAGAAATATATAACTTTGCTAACTATAAATAGAAAGAGAATAGTGATATTTAATTCTTTATTACAGAGATAAGACTCAAGAAAACAGGAAAAATCATATATCATGTTGGGAAGTTAAAAAAATTACTAGAGATTTTATTTTGGTTCTAAGGTTTAAGGTTAGACACTGTTGAGAAACAGCAGTTGCATAAGTTACATTACTTGCATAAACTCCAAAATGCTTGTTTCTCTTCCTAAAAGACCATTTATGTATGTACTTAACACTGTTCTATTTTCACGTTAACAAGCCTCTCTGAGATGCCACCTAGAAGCTCCACTCTGTCTCAAATTTCTAGAGGGTATTTATAAAATACCTGTCATTAGCGACTGCTGCGAATGTTTAGCATGACTTTTTAAATGCCCATTCTGTTTTATATTTACACTTCCCTATTCTTACATAAATCTCTGGTACTTTACACATGAATTTCTTCAGCCCCCATGAACTCACTCTTTAGAAAAAAGCAGAGCAATCATGTCTCTATCTGTGCAGAAAAGCAAACAATTATACTGTCTGCTCTGAGGCTTGTCATTTTGATGAAGAAACATGACTTAGTGCTCATGTTATTGCTATTGATTGCCAATCACATTGAGAACTGTCTGAGTCACTCAGACAAAATTAACCTAAAAAGAGCACATTAATATTAGATTTTCTCGTATAAAACTATAATTCTATAATCAAGGTTATCTCTTTTTTTTTTTTTTTTGCAGTACAAACCTCTACTAAGACACTGACTGTAAAGATCATCTATCCTCTTCGCCTCCTGTGGCTGCACGGACGTGCTTTAACAGGCACACCTGACGAAACATAGGCTTTTACAAGTCTGTATGGAATATATACAAACCTTATATGTGCTACAGCTTTGTCTCCTGGGGATCCTCCTGAGGCTTCGAGGAACATTAGCAGGAGAACACCAATATGGGCCAAAAAGATCAGTACCTACACAAATCCAGAACTACTGGCCTTAGTCCTAATACAGAGATAAAGGCAGCTGAGCACATCTGTATAAAAAAATGAAACAGAAGTGAAGGTATTTCTGAAGAAATGCAGAATGGTCTTCTGGCTTAGGAAAAAGGAAATGAAAATTCAACACTTTTGTAGCTGATTTCTACACAGTCTTCATTTTATCATTATCAAAAAAGTATTCACCTCAAACTCCTTACTATGTATTGGTTCATTTTTCTAACATGAAAGTAAAATAATAAGCTTGAACAAAGTTCATGAAGATGCGTGGGGTTGAGAACAAGGGCAAGGGAAGTTAAGAACAATGTTAATATTCAAAACTCATCTATTTCTCTAGGGCAAGCTTTCAGCACAGATATATAAAATGGTACTTTCAAAAACATTTGTTCTTTTTCCAAACCACTGCACTTTCGGCCACTAGAAGGTAACTAATATGGACCATTTAATAGCACATACACTTCAATTCGTAACATGGTTCCTGAATACCAGCCCTTTGTAAAGATTGGGTAAAAAGTGCTTTTCTGAAGCTGCAAGTGTGCAGAAGCATGTAATGATCTGAGGGATTGCCCAGGGCTCTGCTTTACTCCACCTGTACCCTGCCTGCCACAACATTTTCCAACCAGTCAGCAGCTGATACCAGGTGCACATGGACCCATCCAGCTGGCAGGTTTCATGCCCAACTCCAGAAAATCCCAACCTTCTCTCAGGTTGTAGATCCCTGCTGCTTGGCAGCTTTACATGCTGTTTTCCTAGGATATATATTCTCTGGAAAAGCCTGTCTGTCAGTTCTGCTCATTTTTAACACCAGATGACTTACAAATGAAAACAAATTTCACCAAAGAAAGCAAAAGATTATGTTCTTGGTAACAAAGATAGGAACAAGAATGCCAAGAAAAAGGTAAAAATCTAAAGCTATGGAGAACCTAAAATTGTGTTTCATTAAAAATAGCATTTTTAGCCACGAGAGTGTTTTTCTCATTCAAGGTAAAGCTCAGCTACAAAGGTGAAATAAATGACTAACCTTGCAGCATCCTCCCTCTTTAATCCACCAGAGCCCAGCTCTAAATCTAAGTTGCAAGAGCCTAGACCAAGTTTTCACCTTTTGAGGCTGCTCCGAGCAGTGCTCTCTCCACTCGCTTTCTCTGCTTTGTGTTCAGGATAGGACTTCTCATCCCCTCTGCTCCCCTGCTTAATAATCACTTCCTAGTTCTTTTCATCGGATAAGAATGTAATTTTTACATTGATATACTACAAATGGCTATGACAACTCACATTTCCAATCCCAGGGGGGGAAAAAAAACCAACAAAAAACAAAAGCAACCAAAGGGATTTAATAATTTGTTGGTCTCATCACAATTCCTAAATGTGTAATGTTCATTACGAAGTGGACATAAGTACCTGAGGACCATGGGCACTGTTTAGCATTACTTCTCAGAAGCAGTATCAGGGCTCAACAACCATGGCAGCACAAAAGGTCCCCGTTCAGTCTCTGGGGAAAATAAAAAGCAATGTGTACCATCATTAAGTTTTAGCAGGGAACAATCCTAGTCCATACCAATGACTGTTTGCTTATCCCAGATTTTCTCTCCATGTTCCTCTTTGCAGTCCATCTGTAGCAAACACTCCTGATTTCTTTCTCACACATATGAAGGGTGACCATGCATACAATCTCACCCACAAATTCTCAGCCCACTTCCTCCAACTAAACCAAATTATTTCCTTATTTTCTTTTGAAAGCTTATCCTAAGACAGGCATTCCCCATGGTATGCTAGACTCCCAGTGATGAAGCAGGACTACAAACAATAAGGGGAAAATGCCAGTTAGCACAGTGAATTGTTAGCCTAATTCTTGATAAACTTCCTGTATTTTCTATCCTGTGTTTCCTCTGCTGTGAAGGTAAAGTACCTCTCTGATTTGGAAGGACATAAAAGAAGGAGAAATTCCTAGCTAAACTTCACATGAAAACAGAACTTGGGAGCCGGGTTTTGAAAAAATAAAATCTGAGGGATTTTGAGGATTGTATTTTCTCAAAATCAGATCCCAGGATTTTAGGACCCTTTATCTTGGGCAAAAGTGAAAATCTCTCACACAGATAATGTAAAGATGAGAGTCCTGTTTTACAGGGGAAAATATGCCTTCTTGAACAATCTCTGCTCTAATTTTCTGACCCTCCAAGCAGCCTTGCAAAACCTGATAGAGATAGATAGACAGACAGACAGACAGAGGCATTAACTCTAAATACCTGTCTTTCACCACAGTCATGGATAACAAAAAACAATAACGATATATGAAACAGGAGGGCAAGAGACCTTCTGGGTCATTAAGTTCAGTATCTCATTATCACAGCTATCAAACATCATATAATGTCTTTTACTAAATTTATATAGTTTTATCTGACAACTAACTGACTTCAGGATACAATTGTTTCTTTTGGAAAGTCGTTTCAGCATCTCACTTCTCCTCTGGTTCGAGTGCAAATTTATCCAAGTTCAGTTTATAACTTTTAATTCCAGTGCCAACATTTTAGTTTCGTTTAAACAGTTTTTTCATTCCCTGGCATTTCAAACGTTTTTTCCTCAATGTATTAGCAGAGATAAATTATATTTCCTTTCAGGCTTTGTTTTTCTTCTAGGCTAAACAAGATGAATTCTTCTGGTCTTTTCTCATAAGACAGGCTTCTCCCAATCTGATTTTCCCAATCAACATAACAATTCTACTATTTTTTTTAATTCCCTTTTTTTTTGGAGTGGGAGTAACTGAAATTAAACATACAGCATAACAGATGAGTCTTCAACCAACTTCAGCTGAGAGCAACACCCAGACAGAACCTAAAACTGTCTTTATTTAATTCATGTCCATTAGCAGTTCACAGTAGTCCTATCATCAACTAAACCACCCATTTATTTCTCCTCAGTCATCTCCAACTAATGAGCCACAAGCTTCTGAAACAGATTTATCTTATCCTCACTCCCCAAGTACATGACCTTATACTTTGCACCACTAAGTTCCATGCTGTTTCTGTTATACCAGTCCTCAAGGTCCTCTAGTTCTCTCCATAGGAACTTCTCATCTTCTGATGTTTTGACAAGGCCTCCAGATATTTTGCCATCAGTAAATTTAGTTTACCCTCTCCTACTTCTTGTACTACAATTACTAGTTAAAATATTTGTCTGAGGGGAAATTTTTGTGCTATTATCAGTCAGCTTTGTTTTCTTGTGTGCTACTAATATAAAAAGTTTTACTAAATTCTAAATGAATTAGAAGCATTGAATTTTCTTTCTCCAAAAAATCAGTTATTTTGCCAAATAATAGATAAGGGTTTAATATATCCACTATCTTTTGTAACCCCATCTTACATTCCATTCTATTTCCATTTTCAACCTTTACTTATTTCTTCTTTATTCAAAAACCTTGAATATCACTAATGTTAGGCTAACAAACCTATAGATTTTTGCCTTTTTAAATAGAAAAAAAAAATATTTCTCTTTTTGCATTCCAACACTATCACCCAACACGACAAGATACATGACAGGAATTCTAGGGTAGAAGTTATCTCTTACCTTCTGCTTCATGACCTCTCAAATTTTGCTTCCCCCTTCGATCGAAGTAATACACCCCCATTTTCATTAGCCATCCTGCCTTCTCTGAACTCATCTTTACTGAAAATGGGAATTTATTTCCATTTACCTGGTAGAGAGAGTAAAATATAACTTTGTCTGCAGTCTTTTCCCTGGGCTTCCTTCTCTTCCTTTAATCTTTCTATATGCAAGGTTAAAGAACCTTTTGACATCAGTCTTAGCATCTTTTCAGACCTATTTTCAAGATATAATGCAGGTACTCCTTTGGGGAATTCTTATTTTATATCTAAAACCTCTAAGCTATACCTTTGCTCCATCCCTTAAGGTTGTTTTATTTTCCTAATGATCTTGCTACAATGGTTTGGTTTCAGACTATCCTGCACTTTTGATTGAAAGGAAGTCAAAGCATGCTTCAGCCAAAATCATTAAACATCTTTAAGAAATTACAATTTGTCCTTGGAAATTAAGAAATGTAAATACTTAAGTTGTCCATCTATTTATTTTAAACAGAATCAGTTCATGATACACGCATCCAAGCTTGTTTTCTAAGGCTAGCTATTCTGTAATAATTACTACATGCTAAAACCAAATCCGAAAGAGTTTCAGGTTTTGCTCATTAAGAAACCCAACTGCTGAAAAAAATCCATCAGCTGTTACACAGAGAAGACTCTTACCATTTTTAGAAATAATACCAGAGGAATGATTAAATTTAGTAATGCCATAGTTATCAACAAACTACTTCCAACAGACTAGTGGGGAAAAATAATTCTACAATTTTGCCTTCAAATGCTATTACTGACATGGTAAAAACTTCTTGTTTCAACTATTCTTTTAACTTAAAAAGTTGTAAATCCTCCAAAACTGATTTCTAGTTCCATAATAAATATTTTTCCTAACCTATTTTTGGAGACGTGTTGAAAAAGCTTTCTGTATTTCCAAATACTAAGGATATGATTGCTATTTATCTACCATTACTAAAAATACTCAAACAAAACACTGTAAAGTGCAGCAAAAAGAAAGATGGAAAATAAGGAAAGAGAAAGGATCATACGTATTCCTGTTTATTTGACAGTAAAATACAGGGAGTAACACACTACTGAACACAGGGAAGGTATGGACAGATGGAAACTATTCAGTGTCTGCACTCATTTTATTATATTGTTTGGTTTCCTGACATTATCAGAATGAATCATCTGTTTCAGCAAAGGCATGTTCACAACTTCTAGAGAGATGGCTCAGGTACCAGAGAGAACGCAGTCATGTTAGTATGACACTCTGCTTGGGTTCACAAAATATCCTACGAGGTTGATTATGCCTAACAAAGTAATGCATTAATAACAGCTACTGTGCCTTCAGAATTAAGCACTTATAACTCCTTCAAAAAGAGAAGGTCCCTGAAGAACAGCTTACAACCTATTTCCTTGTTACAGCCATTTCTGAAACATGGATGTTTGAAACATCTGAAAAATGTTTTCTCTTTTTATCTCTTCTCTGTTACTTGCAATGTAACTGCAAACTGTGTGAGTCTAGTGAGAGAACCCATTTACGAGGGTTCTCCCCACTCTCAGTGGCATTCACTATTGGCTAGTTCAATACGTATCATAAAATTTAATCAATGTTTTGAATTTCTAGCGTTTTACTAAATATTTATTTAAGAACAAATATTTTATTTCAGAACCACATGAATACAACTGTATTTACAGTCGGGAGATAAGATATTTTTAAATACTTGTTCTTTGATACTGGTACGGGAAAATTTAAAAGACAGATCAAAAGATGAAAATGAAAAGAAAATGGAGGGAAAATGCACCATTCTGCTCTCCTGATCCTGAAAAGGAAATTATCTGTAATCTAACTTCTGGCATTCTGAAATTGCTCTAAAAGTAGTTTCTAACTGACTAGAATGGGCTCATCCCCTTCCCTACCGAAGTATTGCATCAGCTCACTTCCCTCCTACTCTTAACACTTGTTGCTTATTCATCCATTCACTCCTTGTTTGTCTACATATTATTAGTAAGTTCAGTTCAAAGTTTTAAGTGTTCAGCTCCTAATAGTTATTATTTTAAAATTTTCAAGGCACTTGATTTTGATTTTATTTGCTTAAGCACTTTGTTGTATTACTCATGTACAGTTATTAAATGTTCTTCAATCACTAAAGAAAACTGATTATGCTTTTTAATTATATATTATTTACATCTTTGAAGAGAGCTGTCTTTTGTGAAGGACTCCACATGTCTAAGGGAACAACTCATCACAGCAAGATTTCTAGACCTGCCTGAAAAAAGAGATACCATTCACTGGAACATCTACAACATAACCAGCTGTCAGTACAGTAGACTCTTATAAAACTGTTGTTTACACCTAGTTAGATCTATAATAAAGGTCTGCCTTTGAAAAACAACGGGTAGAAGTAAATTCTCAGATATAGTTTAAAATACCAATGGACAAAATCTGAAAGTACGAGATAAATAAAATTCTGTGGGGACACAGAAAAATAACTGCATCAGATTACAACAGGGATTTCAATTTAAAATAATGAAGTGCACTAACTGAAAGACATCAGTAAAAACCCCAATCATGTTATTTTTCTATTTCTTCCTTTTTACCAATATTTCTGTCACAGTAGTATCTGGGCAGTTTTCAGAAAGAAGACTTTAAAAAAGGACGCTAAACTCAGCTATTTTTAGAGGTAAAACTGCCTTCAGAACTTTCAGAAAGGTTCAGCACAGTTTTACTACTCACAGTCCTTCATATCTTCTGTTCACATGGAGAGACATTGTATCAACTAAAGCTATGCTGGGCTTCACCAAAGATTGCAATGTTTTAATATCCATATACCCAGCACATTCTGACAGGGCTACAAGGCTGCACATCAGCAGACTTTACTCACAGTTACACATATGCACTCTCCATCTTCCCAAAGCATGGGTACTTCAGAAAAGAGGGGGGAAAAACATTCAATAGCAAAAACCCAATCTTTTATTTATGTAAACGTAGCTCTTTAATCAACTTATGTTTGTTTTTTCATAGTGCATCAAATCCACATGACAAAACATTTTGAAATTGCTCATCAAGTTGCTTGTTAAATACTGTACACTCAGAATTACCTTGAATTATTTTGAAATGCTTTATCTGATTGATTTTTCCTTTCTTCAGATTTGCATCTTGTGGTCAACTGAGTTTTAGGTCCAAGGAAGGACAGGGCTTTTCCTTCAGCTGGGAAATTTCTAAGGTCTTTCTCATGTGGATTCTCTGGCACATAGTAAGTTATCAGCACATGCTGCAAGTTTTCCCTCAGGCAGAGAACTTTTATGGTCTCTGTCCTCCACTCAGTCATTTAATTCCATAAAACTTACAGCAGCTTAATTATCTTTAAAAACCTCTACCTTGCTCAAATGTGGTTAACATCATTCCACTGATGGAAGAATTTCTGAGTAGAGTCAAGGGCAGAGACAGAAACACACATCACAGAAAATCAGATCAAAACAATCCAAAGGAGAGTATTATACCTTGCTAACTCTTGGTACAGCAGACCTTTTGCATTCTCATCTTTCCAATGTTTAATATTTTTCTCAGAATTCAAATTTGTGCAGTTATGGTTTACACAAAAACTATGTCTTTGATATTAAAAGGCAAGTATGTTTCTACCCTTTCAAAATGTGGGAAAAAACCTGGGGAACATGAAAATAAGCATCTAACAACAAACAGCAAATAAAAATATTTTAAAACCTAGAAATTCATGAGTTTCTACCATTTACATTTGTATTTAAATGGCTGCAGTTGTAATATTTATTTTTGAAAGCTAAATAATTCTAGCTAAAACCAGTCCACGGGATCAAAATTCTGATTGCATACTCTCCTCCATCATTCTTTAACTGCATTTCTACATCTTAATCACTGGACTAGTTAAATATACGTTAAACACACATTAAAACACACGCTGCAACACTGCTGAAGCACAAGTATCCTACAAAGGAGATACATTTAAATGTATTCCATGCATCCTACCGGGGATTTAGGATTTCACATAGGTAGCTTTTTCTTGCTCTTGTGTTCATTCATGCAAACCTGCGTAACTACTCAAGACAATTAACCCTGCCTTAATCTTGAACAAAACCCTCAAAATCAGAAACTTAGATTTACATTAGCAGGTTTCTATTTAAGTGCCTATGTGGCCTGACTTTACACAGCACAATGTACTCAGAACCTTCCAGTAAAGATAGGTAAAGGACTCACCACTGCTAAGTATCTCGTCAGTTCAGAAACCTACACTTAGCTTCTAGAGATTGCTGAAAATCATATGGTCCAGATGCCAAAAATGGGATGATCTTCAGTCATGTTTTACTGATTCTTGTAACACCTCACTTCTAACATGATCAGTATTATCTGCTAACATCCCAAAAGGGTGGATTTGACTGAGCAGTGCATAAAGGAGGGAAAAGAAAAATTTCACAGGCTGAAGAACTAATGAAGCTGGAAGATGGAATTCAGTTTGCTTAAGCTAAACACTTAATTCAGATCATTAATTCAGATTCAGGGCTTAAGTTTCAATTTAGTTGGTGAAGAAATGACTGGCTTTGAAGGTGTCCAAAAGCAGATCATGTATGTCTGCATAACTACTGCCTAAACTCAAGCAGACAAGATCTTTATTTAGAGATACTCAAAAGAACATACTGCTCTCCAGTGACTACACAGGAACTTAGGTCCTTATTTTAGGACTACTTTACTGGTCACAAGTGCTGGTACACTAAGTCACTTAAGGCTACACCTGCATCAGCAAGTAATACAGCACTACACGAATAGATCAAGGGCATTCATACTTGGTGGAGACCGCAAAACCTACAGTGTATGGAGCTCCAAGATTTTACATAGCCAGATTCTCTGAACTGAAAGATTAACTACACATGGTTCAAAGCTGTACATAAAAATCAGTCTTTGGTTTGGACCCTTATATCTCCATTGAGAGTTGGTGCCCATGCAGTACGTACTTGGAACAAATCTCTTAGGTTAGTTTCCTCCCAAAGAAATCTAGTTCATGTGTACCAAACCAACCAACTTAGGGGAAGAGGGGACAGCTGGGGGCTTTGCTCCAAAACTACACTATTGCTCTGAACCACGGTACTGATGTAGACACAGGCTAAATAAACCTCAGGATCTCACTATGGCTTCCATCCCTCCCTTGCCTCTTCTTTAGCCCTGGGTGGAAATCAGTCACTTGAGTTATTACCAGTGCCTTTCTTCTCCATCTCACTCACTGGTATTGCAAAGCTTATTAGGAACTTAGTATCTTCAGAACATGAACAATCTCTGCCAGATGCGACTGATTTTGGCAAACAGCTTGAAAATACATTGTGGTGGAGTGAGAGACTGACAGTATGACCTCTTAAGGTCATTTCCGAAGGACATCAGTCAAAAAACTGTTACTCACAACCACAGGCTTTTCCATATTACTGCCTATTGGAGCTATGCTTTCATCCTAAATATCTTTAATACTGAAATCCGTAAGAGAAGACCTCAGCATAAACTGTACTTTATATGAAGTTTCCTATTGATATATTTTGAGATCTTGTAACGCAGTAGCTGATTGTTTGAAACAGAAACGTGCATGTTATCAGCCTATTATATTAACAAATTGTAAAAAGTGGCCAGGATGTGAACATTTTAAAACTGTGTAGGGAGAACACACAGTGCAATTTTAAAGAAACTTTTACAAGCACATTTACTGCACAGGTTGTAATGCTATGTATCTGTACATCATTTACACCTTCCCAAATTTTTTCTGCAGTACTGCCATCCTACCAGTTACAGCTTATTCTTCAAACTTCCCTCATTAGCTATAAGACCAAAAGGGTTTCGCTTAATTGAGCCTTTTCCTTTCTGTGAAATACTGATTTTTTTTCTCCCACAAGTAACATACCAATAGTGGATGGAAACTGCTCCTTCTTCACAAGGGTTCTCTAGTCCAGTAACTGCTGGTTAGTATTTCAGTCACTGCACCTGTAGCACGTAGGTATACAACACACAGTGACAAATTCCATAAAGAGCTACCATAGTTAGATCAATAGAGAGAACACCAAATCCTTCAAGAAAAGGGTGAAAAAGACAAAAGTTACATAGTAAAGCACCTAAAAGTTTCCATATACCAAAATGAAGGTTTCCAGCACAGTCTCAATTCACCCCCTTGTTGCTCACACTTTCTGAAAGCAAGACAAGATTTGCATAGATGCATATTTTTATATGACATTTAACTAAAATGGGCAGAATGCTAGGAATTCCTATACTTTCAGGAAAACTGTTAATAAGTTCACTTACATGCTCCCTACTGCGGGACTCAAGAGATTAATTTAATTCTGGGAGAACAGAAGGTAAGACAGGTGACGGCTAACCTGGCAAGCCTGTCTTGCTATGATAACATCATCAAAGACTCTTGCCATATGAGCACGGTTATTTCAGATGTTCAGGGAGGACCAAGAGTTGGACATTTTTGACTGGTTTGTGCTCAGAAATTACATATCAGCTCCTTTATTTCCTGGTCTGGCAATAAGAAGTAAGTGTCCTGTCCCTGTCTTCACTCGCTTTCCTCCTAACAGAACTCTGAAGCTTCTCCTATGAAAGCTGTAAATACTCATCCTGCCAGCAGGCTGAGGCCCATGTTTCCTCCAAATATTCCTCATGAGGACCTACATGGTCCCTGTTCTGCAGTAAAGTGACAAAACTGGCAACCCCAATATTGCCCCAACTGGCAACCAATATAAGGAAATGAGGAGGCCCATTCCAGAAGCTGTCTTCTTTTGCCACTGGGAGTGAAAAGCACCGGCTCCAGTTCTTCCCCATCCTTTAGATCATGAAACCATTCTTCTCTCTCAGAGTGACACCTTCCAACCAGTAGCTATCTCACGGTCCTGAAAATTAACCAGTCCAGATGTAACAAAGAAAATAACTACAGAGATTCTAAGAAAAGAAGGAAATTTAAGGCCGGGATGTGAGCTAACATAAGCCAGGAAATTTAAAACGGAAATTGAAATTTCATTCTAAGACAGACATTTTGGCACAGATATTGCATGATTTTCCTTTGAGTATTGTCAGTCAAGATCCTCACTCCTGGGACTACACCTTCACAGTACATTCCAAATATATACAACATGCGGAGATGCTTTGAAATTTGATGATATTTGCATTTGGACTGACATCTTCTTGTAATATGTTTGACACTGAGCACTTTTGTAACAAAGAACTGAGCCGATTTCAACCCAAATCTTTTCCAAAGAATAACAGGCAACTACACATGAATGAATAAATGAACAGTTTGCTACAGCAATGAATGCCTCAGAAAACAGCAAGTTTGCAGGCACCAGATGGAAGAAGAACATTATTGCAATTCCTGCATCCCATTGTGTAACAGCCAACAGAGCCGTTAACACTTTCTGGTGATTTCTAAGCTTTTTAATGTGCTTTCCTTTGAAGGTGTTTTTTTGTGCCCTGTCAGTCTGCAAGCTAGGTTCAGCTGTGTGGGAAAGAAATTTTACTGGCAAGCAATCAAATTGGGAAAAATACAAAATACAGATGGAAATAAATACTAATGATTATGTTACAAAAGTCACTAGATGGACACAAAGCTTATATGATAAAGTATGATCTATTACCTACAGGACAAGTCTTCAGCCTCTTACAAGCCACAGCTTTCTCTCTTCTATACTACAGCCGTCTGCCTTTCTGCATCTTAGTTTATCACTTACCCCCAGAAATGGCTATCTCAAGATCCCAAGGAGTTTTCACAATTCATTGTTTTCTTTTCAAGAAAGCAACTTAAATATTATTTAGCATATGGCATTACATCTTCTTCCAGAATACTGAGAAAAATGGTAAAAGATGCTTGAGTGAATTCAAATTACTTATTTTCATTGCTACCACCACAGATCATCATGAGAAAGCTACCCATTGAGCAAAATACTCCTGGTTACAGACATCCATTTATGCTAAGCAGTGTATTTTCCTGTCCCCAAACATATATGAACATTTAATCAAGTCCCCTTTGCTTAGAATGTGCTTTCAGTATCTTGTATACAGTAGAAGTGAGACTGTCTCATTTAAATTGTCAATAAGCATGTCTAAGCAATGTCTGAACTAGTCCCTGGCAAACCAGGGCAGAAAGATTACACAATATTAACAAGCTGGATTCAAGTAAAAACTACCTGATATACATTAAAGATATACTCCAGGAAAACACCTGTATCTCATACAAAGTCACAGAACCAATTTCATTTCTATTGTAAACTAGAATAGTAATTTTGAAATTGGGGCATTCATAATCACATTAGTATTAAATTTTAACACTCTGATTTGGTAGTATCATGCGGAATACCAGTTCAGTAGGAAAAAGTCTTATTTTCACAGCCACATTTTTAAAGGACATATACTAAGATTTGACTCCAAAAAGGTAAGAAAGCAGTGTCTCCTCACCATGTGTTTGTCTGTATAAGGAAAGATAAGTTATTGCTATTATTGACAATAAAATATTTCATTAACTCTAGAACATATTTTCCTGCAGTGGAATTTCCTAAATCTCAAGCAACTTCAATGCTATTTAGTTGTATCTAGGAAGGACTATACCTCAAAATCACACACTGATTACACAGTATAACCCTATAATATCCTTGAGGAACACCACATTCTGACCTCAATATGAAAGCTAAATTGCTATCTTTACAATATTAACATAAGACCATCAATGGCTGCTTTTTAAATAACAAGTCTAATAAATAAGATTTGTGGTACAGAAAGATTTAGCATGCAGAAGAAAGTATGAGACTGCATCTTTTACCAGAGTAGGAAATAATAACTGTTCTTTGTAATAGTTTTGTTACAAAAAAAAAAAGGATTGTTTCATGCATCTTGAGAGTGATCCATGCGAACAATTCAGACAGTAATAATGAGATGGTGTTGGGCAGGAAACAAAACTCACGGTTACACCTCACAGCTTAAAGGACAGTAACAATGAATTTTCTGCACAGCATCATGTGGAAGTTTGGCCATTTTGCCTGGTTCTCAGGAAGCCACTGCTCACTCTAAGGCCCTAAATCTGCAATATTCACTCCAAGCCAACATGACCGGTGTGTTGCAGACAAATAATTTCAGACTGGCTCTTAGGAAGTGTTTCTTTCCAGAAGGGGTTGTTGGGCGTTGGAATGGGCTGCCCAGGGCAGGGGGGGGAGTCCCCATCCCTGGAGGGGTTGAAGAGTCGGGTTGACCCAGCGCTGAGGAATCTGGTGGAGTTGGGAACGGTCAGGGTGAGGTTCATGGTTGGACTGGAGGAGCTTCAAGGGCTTTTCCAACCCAGATGATTCTGTGATTCTGTGCATCCAAGCACACTGAAAGACAGATCATATAATGCTGCTACAAAGTACAGGCACCTGGCCAAAATAAGGGCATTGCTCCAACACAGATGAGCATTGTCTCTAGAAAATTAGAGCATAATACTGTACCAGTACAATTTAATTTAAAAGAAACAGAAGCAGGCATATATGCAAGACTGGCAACATGAAGTATTTTGGGGTTTGCTATAAAAAGTAAAATGCTAACAACTGACTAGATTGCGATTTTGTCTCCTTTGTGGTAAAACAGTATTGACAAATACTATAGTGTCCTGTTTCTTGTTTGTGAGCGAATGTAATAAATATTTGAAAAACAGAGTCTGGACAAAAAGACAATGCTCTGGCTGGAGTTAGGGCAGCACATCATCAGACTGCCCCTGGAGCAGTCAAATGCTGAAATTATGATTAGGGTGTTGCAATCTCCCTCAGGACTCCCTCGCCACTCTGGGAGGGAGCAAACTAATCCACACCTGGCACAGCATATACCGCCCAACAAGCTGGTGCAGCAATGCCACCCAGAGTGCTGGGAGCAAGGCTCATTCTTCTTCACTCCATCCATCCCCATTTGTCACTATCACCAATTTATGACATATGCAGGGGCATAAAACATAAGCACATTTTAAAACCCGGGCTTCCAAAAATACTACTCATTATTCAGGTGGCTATCTTACATCTCCATACCCTACACTGGTCAAACCAAAATATAATTCTGTATCAATTAATTTCAAAAATATTTCTATTGCTCCAAAATCCCTTCCCTTTACCTTCTTAAGGCCAGATTATTCCAAACACACATGAATAATTGTTTTTTATGAATTTTAGCATTAATCTTCTATTATATATAACATCACTGTCAGTTTCAATGTAAATGCTTAGAGGATAATCCTTTTGCATTTTGCATATCTCAGTGATTAATCAATTCTGAACAACACCACCAATAGGCATCATGTGTTCTATTGAATCCTAAAATGTATAGTCTTAAAATGCAATTTAGAGATAAAGCAAACTGTGAAAGTAAAATTCAGAGTAACGTATGTGGGTCTTTTTGCATTCTAGTGAGCTTTTAACCACATGCCTGTCCCCATTTATGAGTCATACTGAGTAAAAACACCGTAGCGTAAAGCCTCTTTCAACTCCTGAACAACCTAGTTTGGGAGGTTTAACTGGGGAAGTGTTTGTTCTATTTGCTCACACGTGATGAAGAATTATTCTATCCTACTGATACGCTCCCCCCCAGACTCTTCATTCCCATTATCCCCAAGTACAGAACTGCTTAGGAAATGCCACAATGGTACCATGCTACAACACACACTAGTTTTAATATATTAAATAATATAATAGGATGCCACAGTGTGGCCATATGTGCCACCATAAGCACTGCTGATGTGCCCATCACTTCAGTATCTCTTCCACTCATGGCAGCTCAGCTTGAACTTTTTGGGGAGGGAAAAAAACAGAGGGGGGAACAATATATTGTGACAACAAACCACTGTATTGTGAAGATTTTTTTAAAAAATATTAATACAACAAACAAGAAATATCTCTTTTTATAACAGTTTTCCTTACTAAGACTACTACAGTAATATTTTTAAATTGAAAACAGAAAACCAGATTTTAATTTCCCACAAGCCCTTCCACTGATGAAATTGCAGCAGTTGGAATCTTGGAATCTTTTGCCCAGATATCAAGGCACATCAAGCATGTGGCTATCAAAACATCTGATGAAAAAGTCACCAAGCCCTGTAAAAAAAGACATTACCCTGGCAAATTGAGGTGGGAAACCCACAGCCCAGGTAGATAAACTATCTGAATGTGTGGCCTGCGTTATCTCTGATACCTCTGCTGTATATGCAATTACACACAGCTTTAAGGTAAATTAGTCAGCATAATTTACAGGGCAAAGACAATTGCTGTTGACATCCACTCTGGCACCATTTTTAAAAATTATTTTTTAAAATCTCATAATAATGACTTAATTTATTAAAAAGGAACACGTGAAAAAGCACAGACTGTACATTTATGAAATTAAATCACACTTTAAAATTATTTAATTAAATTTTAACCTGAAGAATTCTAAAATTTCAAATACTTCAGACTGGATTTTTTTTGGTCTAGATGCGCTAAAACCACACATATATATATTTCTAAAAACAACCTTCTATATGTCATGAAAAAATGCACTACATGGAAACAAAATAACAATACTTCTTCTTAATATCTGTAATACAGGATCATCAGGTCAAGTGAGGGAGCTTACAAATACTTTTGTCAGTGGTATTACTAGTCTCTTAGACTTCAGATTCTGGGAAAACCATCCTCACTTACCATAGTCTCAATGTGTGTTCCATAGGAAATGGATGTTTATTTTACTGCAGAAGGAAGACATTCTGCTGGGATTACACCATGCCTTCAACCATGGTAACTCTTAAGTAAACTGTCACATTCAGTTACCAAATCTAAATTAGAGCATCTTTTCCTGTGTTTGATGTAGCGTTTATTTGCTAATATTAAGCGACAACTCTGAATACTAAGATAGCAGATAACATATTGAAATTACTCTATGCTAACACGTAAACTAAAAAGAAATCATTTTTGGAGGTCATACAATGTGCTTCTTCAGTTCTCCCAAAAGCTTCATAATTAGTTTATATATTTTCTTTGACATAATTTCTAAGGTCTGTGAAAACTTATTAAGCATATCGTACTGGGTAAAACAGAACAGCAATCAAAAAATGCATAAGGTAGAGAATTAAGATCAGAGTCCCACCACCCACAATGATAGTCAAGCCAACAGAATGTCATCAAAGCTGTTGAAAACTAAATGTAACTACTGTTAACAAGATTTGCCAGGATACCAAAGTGACACACAGAAAATGATCTAGAAAGGTCTGTGCGTGGGAGACAAAAACTTCCCATGTCTCCAGAAGTCTACAGGAGCAGAAGCATTTAGCCTCTTCCATGAAGACTGAGACATGCCATCAATGACGGAGTCCAGAAGCAGGACATATCTGGGATTCAAATGACTTCTGTCACCACAGCATTCTTTCTTTATTGAGGTTTCTCCAATTCAAGTAAGGGGTGTAATATCTACACTGAAGTTTCTTCCAGCCTTGATATTTCTAAACAATGTCATTCTCCTGCCAAGCCTTTTCATGCAGAACACAGTTAATAAAATCCACACCAGAATATATTCTTGTGGTTTAATAAAGACTATTTCCATTTTCAGATTAATACATTTTTAAGCAAAATCACAAGCATCTTCACTGCATTTTGCAATACACTTTAGATCTCCTTAGAATAAGTGGTTTCTTGATTTATTTTTCACAGGTTTCCACCAACAATTTGGGTTTCCTTTCTGTGACCTTGCATTTGAAAAGGTTTCTGGTACATATGGTAGACAATGAAGCATTAAGGCAATTTGGCAGATGGGGCCAAACACTGGCCTGGCCAACACAGAATTATGGGGCACAAACATGTACTGTGGCCCAGTTAAGGCTGACTAGCAACATTTTGGGCAGCAGCACCAAAGGAAGAGCTCAGTCCTCAGAGACCTAATGGAATTGGGATAGGAAGCCAAGAGTGATGAAAAGGGTCTGAGTAGATCTGAGACAAACCAAAATTAGAGTACTTCCTTCCTATCAAATCTACCAAAGCTTCCCAACATCAGTTTTTCAAGGGACCATATTTTGGGTTGAATACAGATGCAGCGTGGTTTACTTCCCTTCTCAGAGCAACAGGGAAACTACATGAAAGACTAGGGGGAAACTCACCTGTTTCTGAGCAACTGCACTGCTCTTCATCTTGAATCATTCATTACAAACTGATGTTTTAGGTGAGTATGCAATACTTGATTCTCTCCCTCTTTACTATAGGCACCCTATTTTCTGCAGGGAGTGCTGGATTCCATTAAATATATTTACATTTTTCTCCTTAAGTACTGTTTGCTGAGTTTTCACTTCACATTTTTTAACCATCCAACAAATACTGTGGTTATGCAAATGTTTACACTGAGTTCATCTTGTTTACTTTTGCACAGAAAAAGGAGTTGCTCTTAATTCTAAAAATACTGGATTTGTTTAGAGAATAAATTAATAGTAATTACTAAGAATTGTAACTTTCTAGTTGTTATAAACTGAACAGCACAGCTGAACAGCAAATCACATGGTATTACGAAATTTAAGAAAGATACCAGACTCATTCCCACATCCTCCATCAGGTAGATCTTCACTAACACTAATGAACATCTACCAGCAAAGGTGTGAAGGTAAATACACAACTTAACATGTTTGTGAAGCTCAGCGCTCATTTTCCAAAGGCAACATTAGGTATTAACAGACTTTCAACATTCCCAACCTGCCCACTCCTTCACAAAGTAGCAATGGCTCTAGCTTCAGAAATGGCTCCACGCTGACTCACTTCTTCTGCAATACCCAGATGAGCTGACACAAACCACACACAGAGAATTATTACTCCAAGTTACTGCTTCCCTTGAGCTATTTGAATAATAAACAAAAAGAATGCATAAAGTGAATCCAGATTTTCCTACTTTACTCTTTTAGAATATAAGCTCTTTGAGGCAGGAGGACTATCTTCATTTGAATTTTGTACAGGACTTTTCACATTATCAACAATTCACGTAATAATAGACGTAATTGTTCTTCCCTTGCTTAAAATGTGTCTACATAGCACTTAACAAAAGCTGGAGTTGGATACAGCTAATGATAAATACTAAAATCTAGAATGAAAGGCATCATTTCAGTGCAGTTGGCTACCTGGACTCAAAGTAAGTGGAATATGACTTTGTAGCATTTGAATAGTTTCAATCATAGGGAGGAAAAAACATTCTGTTCACTGTGATTTACTTAGACTGGGAAAAAGAAGGATGATTGAAGAAAAAAACCCACAAGTATAGAAAGGTAGTAGTCCCGCTTCTGTGGAAGCAGAACCTACTGCCTTATACAGTCAAGATACCAGTGCCACAGTATCCCTCAAAAACAAGCCCAGGTTAAGTTCATCAAACTTATTACCTCCCACAGCCGGTCATCACTGCACCTAGTTTCAGTGAAGACCTTGTGATGAACTTACATGAAATCTCTTATAAATCTGGGTAATATAAGATTGTCATCATAGAAATATTTTAAACTTTTTTCCACATATAAATGAAGTTACACAAAAGAAGACACAATTCCATGTTCTGTTGATACAGACCCTGACAGATCTCTTGGCAGGACAGATCTGATTTGGATCAAGAAAGAATATACACTGAAGATTGTTGCTGAATTAGACAGAACACGGTATGGTGGTTACACAAGATTTATGCTGTCTGCGGAAAAGTATAGATGACACTCATCTGGCATGAAGTCAGGACAGCACAGAAAGACAACAACTGATTCAATAAAAATTTAACCAGAACAAAATTGCAACTTAAATTTTTTTAAATGGCACCGTGTGTTTGTATTAATTCCTTGTTTTGCATCCTGTGCTATTTTTATTGTATTGGAAGATACTCTACAAGATTTATGAACTCTTCAGCTCATATCCTAGGGACTGAATCTGATCTCACTGGTTAGAAGGGTGTCGTCCACAAACTCGGTCAGAAGTTTGTTTATGGTTAGTCACAATGTCATTAGTAGTTTCTGTTTACCAATATGGACGCTAAAACAAACATCTTGATTAAACTAAACCCACAGAAATCAGAGAATGGCATTCCAGAGGAACATTCTCAAGCCTTTTCTAGTGAGATGGCAAATGGAAAGCTAGGGTCTGCATAAAACAGGATCCCCAGGTATCTGATTAGATAAACGCCTCAGTTACTGCCAAGTATAAAGAGAAAGACTTTTTTCAACTGCTCAAAGTAGATATTAGCAATTACGGATACCTGTCTTCACATACCTTGCTTCATAGTGTCTGTGCATCTATGTGGACATAAACCCTTTTTTTACATTTACCTTCATTTAAGCTTGTGTTAGTAGTCATTTCAATATAAACAGTAAAATCCAACTTACGGCACTTATACTGTACCCACTTAAAGCTGTGAGACTTCTCACAGCTCCCAACACCCTATACAGCCCTCATGTGAGTTCATAAGGCAGTTCCTCTACTGCCTAAAACAGCTCAGGAATTAGCAAGAGTGTGTCTGGAAACTGGCAGATATCAAAGGTTCACTGACATGCAAAAGGATAACAAGGAGACAGCCTGAATTCTGTAGGCTTGCCAATGAGCTGAAGAAACCATCAATTAACTATTATGTCCACGACAGAAGTCTTGAAGTTACAGAAAATGGAAAACCTGCTTCATACTAGATAACACGCCAACTTGCTGCAGTGCAGCACAGTGGTTCCCAAACCTGATCGTGGCTTCTGCTGTATCGCTGCCGGTCCTACAGAGCAGGCTGCCTCCCATTACAGCAACTCCCTGCCCATCAGCTCATCCCTACTACCCCACAACACCTGCGATACACGAACCTCTGTGCAAGTAAGAGGTTCCAGCAGGAGCCGGAATACAGCGACTCACACCACCACCACCACCACCACCCCCAAAACAGGGTGGTACTTTGGCATGCCAGCATGTGCAGATCCATTACATGAACTGCCTGTTCTGACTCCCAGCATCACACAGGCCACAGTGTTCCACTGCGAGAGCATTCCAGCCTCAATGTCAGGATTTCAGTCAAAGCTTAAGCCAATGTCAGTTGCTCCAATGTGGGGGTTTTTTTGAGTTCCTACTTTACAAAACACAGTCCTCAACTAAGTATAAACCTTACTGTCAAAGTGAAATCTTGGCCCCAGCGAAGTCACCAGCAAAAACTACTACTGCTTTCAGTGAACTCAGATCCATATTTTGCTGTATGAGATTCACATGACAAAATGCAGATATCTATGTCCAGGTTAACCATCCCCTTGATCATCAGTGAAGAAAACCAGACACTTTTAGACTCATCTTCTACTAGAGAAGACACCTAAAATAGGTTGACTGATTTATACCCAAAAATGCTTTTTTACCTCCTCAGGCTGAAACAAAGATTTAAGTGACAAGCTCTATATTGCAGATATCTAAAATAAGCAGAAAGAAACCCACACACAATTTTATTCTCGGTTTTCAGATGAAAACACAACTTGTATAAATTGAACCAAGCATACCACACAATACAGACTGCTCTGTAGAAAAGACCAGAATACACAGTTATTCATCACTCCTTCACCAGGAGGGCACCAAATATTTAGATACCAGACAATGAGGTGGAAAGTTGGAAACATTAACTGTCCGTATGACTAATGAGCTGAAATAAAACTTTTAAAATCATTTGATCAGGTTCCCTGGAGATCCCATAAGATTAGTACAAACTGATAATTGATTTTCTATTTGACTGAAGTTACTTTTTTCTGTGTGGTATCATTATACTTTAGTATAACGATTTCACAGATTAAAAATGAACAGAACGGTAATAATTGTGCTTCTCTGCAATTTCAACATCCTGACTGTACTCTCTGCTACAACAGGACATAGTCACTGATTTATTCAATGTCACTTCTTCCCTGATGTGTCCTTGGTTCAATTACTTAAATAGGAGTTAAATTATCACTATGGATAATTTTCCTGTATTTCCACCCAGCTTCAAAAATGTCTTCTAATTTTTCTCCTAATTTTCACCTTGCCTGCCAAAACTAACATTCTATTTGTAATATCTGAACTGGATTCCCAGGAACAAGAGAGGAAAAGCTTGTGGCTTCTTATGCCCTGTCATATACCACAGTACATTTTTTCCCTTGTCTTTTTGTCAACACTGGCTGTTCCTAAGAATGGACAGTGATTACATGGACCTTAATTCCTCTAATTTTTCTTTCTTATTGTTCTTAGTTAATTATCTTACATAAAACTATGCATCATATCTCCTACCATGCCTTGAAGGAGATCAGACTACTGACAGATGGAAATATCTCAATAAGACACAAAAAGTAGAGATACAATATAGGAAATTCTAGATCATAACAGTAATTCTGAAACTGAAAATTGTGAAATATGCAACTATCAATGACCACATTTTTGCCAAAATAAATTAAAATTCTTATCTATAGCTCCTTTAGACTTGAAATATTTAAAAATAAAATTTATGAATTTTCTAAGGAAAAAAACACTAAATATTGAATGCATATAACCAGTGGAAACGTTTCCAAGTTCTACCAAGACCACAACTTTTGCTGAACTCTATTCATATGAATGTATTTCAATAACTTATCGAAAGAGATTGCAGTTAACTCCATAACACCATGTGATTTATGGGTGCAACATGTATTTTTACAAAAACAAAACCTATTTAAATAACAGACTGTTAGAACAGTGCCAACAGGACTCCTGCATTCGACATCTGTGGAAAAGAACATGCATCTTATACATACACTGCTGTGCTTGAGCAAATTTATCCCCTCTACAGTCACCACTTCTATCTTTCTTCTCAGTGTTAAATATATATATTTTTACTTTATGTATCCATAGCAAATTTCATTTTCCAACTTATTGGTGTGCTTCTCCCATTTTCCAGATTAAGTAACTTTAACAGCCTGGTTACCCTTCAATTCAATGAAGAATATAAATCTGACATAATCTCTATTAGGCATAATCTCTTTATTAGAGAGAATCTCAATTTTTTTCTTATGTCTTATTACCTATGTAATTTTCTAAGACCTTTCTCTTGCTTCTCTCTTCATCTTTACTGCTACTGCACAACATGAACAAAGGCTCCTTCTCAAAGAGGACCAGCTAATGTTCAAGGTCCCTTCCAACCTACACATTTCCGTGATTCAAAACATAGAAATCTTTACAATATTTCAAGAGGTAATTATTAATATTAGTATTTGGATAAACAAGAAAGTTTGTCCTGGAATCGTATTTCAGTATATTAAAAAACGTTTATTATTACATTTCAGTATATTAAACTGTTTCAGTATGTTACAGACTCCGAAGCCTTTTTTGTGTTGTGACACTTTTCCTATAGCTGGTACTTTCCAGAAGAAGGACTCAATAGCTTTTCACAAGATGTTCTTTCAAAATACAATCTGTAATGAAGACCTGATTCATTATAAAAAAAAAAAGTCACAATTGTCAAAATCAATTTTGAATATAAACAGTAATCTGTTCTTACAAGTCAGGACTGAAGTATACAAACACTGTCATAGTGACAATTAAGTAACAATCTCTGAAGCACTGATATTGGCCGTCATTTTAAGAAAGACTAGAATTCAGATGAAAGGAAATGCTTCAGCTACCCTTCAGATGGCTTACATACTATGCTTGTAATTGATATTTATCAAACAAATGCAAGGTAATGATTCTAAAGATTATATGGATTCTTATCAAAGCTGGTGTATCAGCAACAGTTGTAAAATTTTCTTTTTTTTCAGTGAATTGAATGAGTTGTCTTACTGGTAACAGAACCATGTCTTGTTTCCAGCTTACTTGTGTCATGTGAACCCTTGCTGTTCCCCATGGCAATCTGAGGGACCAAGGTGCTGCTTTAGTGTCCAGTCCTGTACTCACACCGACTAGCCAAACAGAACATAAAGATCAGACTTCTACCTGCCTGTAAAAGTCATTTTCATCTAGCCAGCTGTCTGCTTTCACAAAATTTTTAAGAACCAAATACTTTTTGATATCTACCCCTCTTTACAATACAGCTGAAACCTGTGAACTCAGAAATCAGCAGAAATGACTACATCACAGACTAACAAACAGAATGGTTGTTTTAAGTGCCATTTCCTTCAGAAACCAGCCCAACAGAATACTCATTTCAGACCCTGTACCAGAGTCTTTATGAGAAAAAAAAAAAAAATCAGCGTGCTGGTGAAAGAAGGAATTGTTGCAGAAAAAGGTAACTGGAAAATATACCATGTCCATCTATTCAACAGTTTATAATATATCAAATACATTGTTTTCAGCCAATTATAATCCAAGATTTCTTTTCATATTTATGGTAACAACATAACAAAGGAGTGAATTTCTAGTGTTTATATCTTGATTAGTCAGTAGTCTGGAGGTCTAATGCAGAATCAAACAAGCAGATAATTATTCAGATCAGTTCACCCTGAGTTTAATGAATGGTCTTCATTTTCTGGAAGAAAGTAGTTTATCCTCCTTCAAGAACACCAAATTATTTTATTTCCCACCACCAGTTTCAAAAAATTACACAGTATTTTAAGTTAGTTCCACAGCAGAAAAGTACACACTGAACACAAAATTCTCATACACAACCGATTTATTCAGTAAATAACGCTTCAAATTAATATTAACCAAAAAGTTTTAATTTTTTAAATAATATTTACCTCTAAGATAACTAAATCTTGATGCTTAATCTTTTTCCACCAAAAAAACCCAGCTTCCTTAATTTTAATGAACCAATGTGCAAAGAAATACTATCCTTCCATGAGGAAAATATATACATAAAAGATGCTGGAGCCTTTCCATTCCCTCCCGATTTTCACCACCAATGTATTTGTACACCTGAATGAGAACAACTGTAAGAAGAATAATTAAAAGCCACTGGTAATTTAACATCTGAAATCCTTCTGGAGGGATTTAATTTAACAGTATAGTATTTTTTAAAATCCTGCTTATGATTTATAACCACAAAAGTCTAAAATCTGTACTTACTTCAACATCTGTAAATAACGTTTGTTCAATGTTATCATTGTTTCTCTCCTTTGCGATGTTTCTATTTCTTACTTGGAAGTGTGTTTTACTAAGATAACCATCACCAAGGTCCTGTGTTCAGAAAACAAGAAAGAAAAAAATTTTCTGTAACCAAAATCCTAAGTGCCATCACCGTTCTAAAAAATAAACAGAGCATGGTATTTAGGCATAAGGTCCAAGTCTTTTTGTAGGCACCGATGACTGCACTGCTTTTCAGCATCTTCTCACAGGTAGCTTACATTAGTTCTTGGTGTTAAAGGAAGTCAAGGACCTGAACAGTGAAATTAAAATTTAATATAACTATTAACTGAGTAAGACAACTGGTTCTGGGGGATCGGGATGAGTGCCAAAGAACTGGAAGACAGTGCACTAAGGTCATGAAGAGATGAGCAGCTACTAACGGTTTTCACCTATCTATTTCAAGCAATGCCTTCACACCAGTATAAACTTCCCAGTTCTTGGCTAGATTGGTTTATTTTTGCTCTGTTCCCCCTCTAACTTTCATAACGTCCTGAAAAAAAAACAAAAAAACACTTCAGAACTTACGTGTACAGAGTCACAATTTGTTCCCTTCTCTTGATCACCTCTGAGGGTCAAATGTAAGAGAAAACAGACCGAGCTGTGCCTTCTCCCAGTTCCCTTTTTATCATTCTGCTTCCCAGGCCACATGGTCTACTGCTGTAAAAGGCCCTTGTGCAGTTCCAGAGTGGCAAAAGGTTTTAGGAGCTTTCCCCCCTTGCTGACCTAACTACCTGCACACATATATAAACATTATTTTTTTTAAATTAGAAGCAAGAGGAGAGAAAAAGTTTAATATCAGATCACTGGAAAAATGTACACTCTGAAAGGAGAAAGAGTATACAGAGCACAAAGAACAGTAGTTGCATGTTAAGAACTTATTTCTCAAAGGAAACAAATAAATTGGGGTTTTATTAGCTGTTTCATTATGTTTTATTTTAGACAAACACAGAAAGCATATGCACAACATCTGATGAAAAAGGATTCTATTCAAAACAGTCTCTCTACAAAATTCATTAACGTAGCATTAAATTGCTTGACAAGGCTGCAAATTTAACTATAATTTAACTCTTTGGTTAATCTGTCATTGCTGACACACTTTATTTCATGTATTCTGACCTTTAAATCAACGTGGGTTTTATTCTGACACACCAGTTCTTTTTCAAGGACACTGTAGAATATATGTACCTCCAAAATCTGCTATGGGCTACTCGTTTACATTGTTCTTATCAAGTTTCACACATAAAAAATGATAATGCTCTCTACATGTATTTTTGTCCATGAATTTTTAAGCATGAATCATCCTATGAGCAATTACCTTGCTCGTTACTTCTCCTACTGCATGCCTTATTTTCTCACTAAATTTCATCAAAAGCATGAATCCGCCAAACTTGGCTGGATGTCCTGGCTGCAGAACCAACTGCATCCTGTGCAGTGAACAATCAAGCATGCAGAGGACAACAGAAAAATGACAGAAAAATTAAGCCTAACTTGGTGGTACAAAAGCCAGTTCTCTCAACACTCTCTCAAGTCTCCTTATGGAGCTTCCTGTGAGTGTCCACAGGAGTAAAGCTACCTGCGCTGGTATTTATCCCCCTAAGAGCAGCAAGGAAAGTACGACAGCCACCCACAGAGGTAAAATGCCCCAAGGCACAACGAGCTTTGCCAGAGAAGGGTTGGATATGGCATTCACCTCCCTGAACCAGTTCTTCCCGTCAGCAGAAAGGAGTCAACCTCCACAGCATTTGCATTCTGTAGTATTCGAGTGCCATGAAAAAACAGCTATGGATAGCTGGAAACGTGGCATTAGCAGTCTCTGTATTTGATAGCTGTATGTCAGAGGCTAGAGGAGAGGTGGCAGGAAAGAGAAGCATCCCTCCTGATGCACTCTCTGTAGCGTTACGTGTTTTGTACACTTCTGCCCCTATAAATAAATCAATACTTTAGCAAGGGTTTTGATCCCATTAATGTGGAAAGGGAGTCCATTTCTACTGCAACTGTCTTCTGAGTATCATAAGCAAAAATGAACTGATAGAGCCCTTGATAAGATTACCTAGATTAACCTGACTAATTATGAAACAAACATAAAGCAGAAAGCGAGCAGGGGGCAGCCTTCACGGCCGAGACTTAACCATCCATCCCTAATAACAGCACCCAAGTTTAGCTTCATCAGGTCCTACAGGAGAGGTGCTCGTGGCTTTTTTACATCTTTCTTCTGGGGAAAAAAAAAAAACAAAACCAAAACCAAACAGATTATAAAAATAACATAGTTTAGAACATTTCACTTACAGCTATAAATACAGGGTTCTGCTTGGGCCATGTGAGCTTATGCCACAAGAGCCAGCTCCACAAAAACAATGAGTATTTCATCATCTAAATTTAATCTCTACAGAAAGCACAGGAACACAAGAACACAGTTCTACAAGCCTGGTTTTCTTGTGTGGTCTTATTGCTATCAATGGGTCTATTCACGTGAGTATGGAATGAGGAACGGGATCCAAGTGCATTACATCAGCAAAATTAAGAGTGCCCAAACTACCCACCACACATATATTGGTAAAAAAAGCAAAAAGACAATGAGACATCTTGTTAACGAAAAACTTCCTTTCCAGACTACATACTATAAATGGATGGTCTCAATGGCCAGGTTTTTATCACACAATGAAATCGCAGAGTCGCCAACTTCGTCCATTAAAAAAAAAAAAACTCTTACGATTTTTTTATATGTGAGAACAAAAATCTATCTCATTCTGCTATTTCCAGCAAAGCTTCTTATTTCACAGAAAGTTCAAACTTTGACCCATGTATTAAATTCCCAATAGAGGCTCAGAGCATCTTTCTTTGTCGAATAAATCCTCACAAATATAGCCTTGGACTGAAATCTAAAGTTTCAAATGGTTGCCTGTAAGAAAGGGTGCATTGTAACACTTGGCTAATATTTGCACTCTTTTAAAAAACTTCTAAACAGAATGCATCTAAGGCCAAGATCCTGATTCTTACTGAAATGCTGTTTCACCTGTGATGAAAGGGTTACAAATGCTAATATACAATTACTGACGTAGAAATAAGAAATGATGGCATACATTTACTCCAGAACTTGTTGCATTTCAAGATAGTACAAGCACGACTCTTCTCCCCAAAACTTATGAAAGCGTGGGAAACCACCAAAAAAACACCAAAAAAAATAGAGCAGTAAATTTTCTACAGCAGAAAGAAGAAATACACAGATAATAATAATGGGTATCCCAAACCATCCATTACTGAAAACTGGCCAGAGAAGCAAGAGAACATGAAAACCTACACTGCCCAGCCATCAAAAAAGTGTGGCAAAAAGAAATCCTAGAATAGTGTGGATTTATTATTAGTAGATGGAAAATAACAGAAGCATTCAAAGTAGAAAAAGCAAATATTCAAAATATTTCTGTTGTTATTATAGAACAAATACAAATTATGTAGCCGTAAACCACAACTATTACAAAGTTTTCACTTTAGCAGTGGTTAAGCAGGACATTAGCATGAAATGGCTATCATTAGGCATTTTTAAAGCCAGCATGTATCAATGTATCTTTATATACTGGCTAATTTGTGTATGTGTGTAACTATATACATCTTAGCTTGACATCATCCCAAGCAAAATAACAGAAGACGTCATATAGAATTCAGTAAAGAAATATATACGGTAAATGTAGTTATTTTTTAAGAAAAATAGATTGTGTCAGGGTAACTAAAAAAGACATGTTTGGTAGATAAACATACAAGTCATAACAATATATGCTCAGACTTCCACAAAAGTGCTGATTCCACAAGCAAAAATTAAAAAACTAAAATAATCCCACACTAATCTGACACACGCTAAAGGATGAAAAAATGATTAATTCACAGATCTCAAATGTAACTTAAAAAATGGGGAATCATCATAAAAGAAGTGATTCTAATGGGGTCCTGTGGGACTAGTCTTGGCCCCACGCTATTTAGATTTTGATTAATGGCCTAGAAACAACATGTAATTATTATTGGTGAGGTCTGAAAGTTATGGGGAAGCAGCAAATAATGAGGACTGATCATTAACACAGACAGATCCTTCTGGTTGCTGTATACAACTGACACGTATTTTAATACAAACTATGAAGTCACATATCTAGAACAAGACTATGTGCTCTTTCAGCTTAAAGCATTAAAGTGATCCTTGGCTACATAACCACAACCACTTGCCTGGAGTAGGAAGGTTTGAATTTCACAGTGATACAACATTCATTGTCTAGTTCTGCCCACAGTTGAAAAAGGATTTTTATACACTGGAAAAGATTCAGAGGAGATCCACCAGACTGATTAAAATATTAGAGAAGACGTGAAATAGTCAGGGAGCTCAACTAGTTTTCCTTTTACACTGACAAGGTTAAGGGATTAATTGATCTGAATATAACGTATCAAAACAGGGAGAGTTTTGATAAAAGAAGGGTCCTCAGCTTAGCAGGCAAGGTACAGCTTCCAAAGGCTGAAAGATGAAGCTAGGCAGTCAAGATTAAAAGCAACAGCTTTCCTTTTTAAAAAAAAAAAAAAAATATTCAATTTTAAGCATAGCTAACCATTCGAAAGGCTTGTTGAGAGCTGTGACCATTTCCCTATCATTGGGAATTCTGAAAATGAAGACTGCATAATGTCTTAAAAGACATTTTCTATTCAAAACAGATATCACCCAGGTAATCCTACCCCTTTGTTAAAGAACAAGCTGCACAAGGCCATCCCAGCAGCTGTTTCTGGATTCATAAACCTTATTCAATACATGTACTGGCTTCAATCCTCATGTAAACCACCTATGCACCATTTTGTTCTTGGGACCAAATGTGTAAAATGCCATTTATGTCACATGTTGTAAACCCTCCTTAAAGGAAGTTCCAGCTTGTGGTGGTTGTCAACAGCTCAAAAAAGGCCAGCAAGGGTATCTAAAAATTGACACCATGATTATGTATTTTACCTTGCTAGTTTTCCACTCCCAACCATCTCCTATCTGCAGTGAATGTTTAATAAATTCTTCACAGTACTGCTTGAATCTTTCTTCTTCCAAAAAGAAGTCCTCTTCACCTGCCACGCTGCAGGACATCTGCAGAGCAAACTAAATGTTAGTACTGACAGATGAAATGAACACTTAAAACTTTCACTGATCTACAGTAATTGAATACTAAAATAACAAAGCACCAGGGAAAAAAACCCACTGTTTCTTTAAGTAAAACAAAGACACCTTTCTTCAAGTACATTAGAGAATCATAGATACACAGAACGGCTGAGGTTGAAAGGGATGTCTGGAGATTGTCTAGTCCGATCCCCCTGCTCACAGTAGGGTCAACTAGAGCAGGCTGCTCAGGATCATTTCCAGTTGGGTATTGATTACCTCCAAGGATAGAGATGCCACAACCTCTCTAGGGAACCTGTTCCAGTGTTCAATTACCACAGCAGCAATATTTTTTCTTCTGTTTAAATGAAAAAATGTATGTTTGTGCTCACTGTCTCTTGTGCTTTCACTGCATAGTACTGAAAAAAGCCTGGCTCCACCTTCTTTATTCCCTCCCATCAGGTATTTATACGCAATTGTAGGATCCCACTGACTCTTCTCTAGGCTGAAGAGTCGCAGCTCTCTCAGCCTTGCCTCCTACGTCAGACACGCTTAATCATGTGTGTGGCCTTTAACTGCACTTGCTCTAGTATGGCATTATCTTTCTTGTACTGGGGAGCCCAGAGCTGGACAAAGTACTGCAGTTCTGACATGTTTTCTTAGCAGTACAGTCCAACCAGCCACCAGAAACCTGAATCCACTTGTGGGCTACTTCCACAGGCCTAACACCTTTTCCTTGGGGAACTGAATGGCTCCACAAAAGCTTAGCAGCTGTCCTGTTTGTGGACACAGAGCCTACATGATGGCCATCAGAGTTCCTGCTCATGCCAGCAGTACAGCTCTCAACGGCCCAACAATGTGGCTTCAGGGGTTACAGTACGCTTCAGATGAACCCTTTTCTAACCCCTCAAATGCCTCCCTCCAGGGTCTTAAAGATACAGAAAAACTCTCAAGAGAATCTGGCCATTTTACTTTTCCCTCCCTTTCAAAGAGGATGTATTGTAAATACAGCTGTTTCAACGTGTTTCTAGACATCAGGCATCACCACAGCACCACATACAAATCCTCAGTAACTTACTACTAGATCACACCTTTTCTTAACAAGAAATACAAAGAACACAGAACCTGATGCTACGTTCATTAGTTTCCAGGCTCTGTCTCTAAATGACAGCCTCACCCTGTCTGCCCATGATATAAATTATTTATCTAGCACTTGAAAATACGTTCTTTTCAATGGCAGTTAACCTAAGCCCCTGTTACTCTGTTTGTGCTACCTGGATGTCAAGAGAAAACGTGGAAAACAGACACTGCGAATGTTTCTGCAGTTCCCCAGCCTCCAGTCGAGATGATGGACTGCAAGACTGCGGTAAATGCACGTAATGAGAGCGTCGTTCTCACATACGTTCCAAGCAGAGCTGTGTGCTTTAGGAAATTATCAGCTGTAACGAGGTACCAGGCTGCTGGCACCGGTGCAGTACATCTCCCTTTCTTTCTTAAACTACCCCAGTGACGAGGAGATCCGAGCTAATGCGCCCCACTCATCCTCCCTGCCCGCCCCGCGCTGCCGAGCCACCCCCACCCCGCCGGGACAGCTGCCCCGGCGCGGCCCTCGCCCCCTCAGGCCCCCCCGCCGGCCGGGCTGCCGGCCGGGACAGCCAGGCGACGTCCACAGGGGCAGGCAGGCGCCGTGGGCTGGGTGAGGCAGCGGCGGGGCCTGGGGTCCCGCCTGAGGCGAGGCGAGGCGAGGCGAGGCGCGGCGAGGCGAGGCGAGGCCCGGGGCAGGCCACGCATGGAGGAAAGGGGGGGGGGGGGGGGGGGAGCAACCCCGAGGACAGCCCCCGAGAGGGGCGCAGGACGGGGAGAACGGGATGGAGCAGCCCCGCCGCGCCGCCCACCACGTACCGTGCCCTCGCCCTCCTCCTCCTCCTCCTCCCGCCAGCGCCGGGCCGCGCACCCGCCCCCACCCCCCCACGCATGCGCGCCCCGCGGCGGCCGGCGGGAGGCGGCTGCGCATGCGCAGCGGGAGGCGCGCCAGCCCCGGCGCGGGGGGTGGCGGCGGCGGCGCGGGCGGGGAGCGGGGTGTGAGGGGGCCGAGGGGTGGGGGCGCTGTGCCGGCCGTCCTCCGGCCGTTCTCTTCCCCTCCTTGAGGCGGTCAGACGTGAGCGGTCTCAGCAAGCCCTCCCCTCGCCCAGCTCTTGGGGCAGCCCCCGCCTCCCGCTCCCAAAAAAGTGTTTTAGCCGCGGATCAGTTTAGTGCAGGCTGGCCTTCCTCCAGGAGCTCCACAATGCCGGTTTTATCTGAATGTTTCTACTTGGTTTCGCAGATATAATCGCCCTTCTCTCCCTACCATATAAATATATAATGTTATTACTTTTCTAACGAAGACAAGGAAGGGGAAATGTGAAATTAAAATGACCAGGTCACCTGCGCACTGTCTCGTAACATAATGTGGGGGATAAATAGAAGAGTAATCCAAAATGGTTATCTGGTTGTCTGAAAATAAGAAGAAATGCAGTGTCCCACCAAAACCATAATCCTCAGCTATTTCCAGGAGATGCCCAAAGTGTATTCTCAGTGTTCACTCTGTTACCCAGCTGTGTTGTCTTCATAACCACTTTCAGATCTGACAATTTAGTAGGTGCACAGAAGCTGTTTTGCCACACAAATGTTAGAAGAATCATTTTTAAATTTACAAGTCTAGTAAACCATACATTTTTCAGGGGTAAGGTCTTGTCTGGCATGACTAAGCTATCCAAACTGTAGTATGTGCAGAACGCACTATATTTGGATAGACTTAAGTGGAACATAAAATGTTGGCTTTACCTATTTTGCTGTAAACTGCCATTTCAAAGAGTTTTATGACCGTTGCAATCAGAGTAAACAAGGGCTATCCCATCAGCTTGGAGACCATACTGCTCGGTGGAGAGCCTCCATATGCAAATGGTGCTATTCTCTAGCTGGTTGTAATGTGATGTTCTCCAACTGTGCTGATCCTAATTTGCTTGTAATTTACTGGGTCTGGAGAGCTCACAAGGGCCAAAGCTTTTTGCTGGAATATTCCTGAGGTAAACCATTTCTCTTAGTTCTTAAAATTCCATTTTCTAGATTTTGGCTCTTAGCAGCTGAGTTCCTCAAATACATACCATGATTCATATTTAAACATAATTTTTGCTACTCTTTGTGAACAATGAAATGTTCCATCTAAGTCTGTAGTTTTCAACATTAGGTATGTATAAGCAAAGTTTTGTTTCACAAAGGTATTCTGGAGAACGATTAAGTGTGTAATGTGCTTTGAACAGATTATGGTCCCTCCATAGATTGCTGTTTTGATTGTATATATTATTTTTGAAAGCAGTTGCATAGCTTGGGTGATGCCATTATAACTACAATTTGTGATGCTATCGTCATTATTTAATCATCAGAATTATTTCTTTATATTGTTCTTCACTGTTTCTTTTCAATGTTGGGGGTTTGAAGTTTGGGAAGTAACCATGTGGTCATCCAACCCTGAGTTTTGAAGGAAGATTTTTACATTTTGGAATATATTCTGTAAGCCATTTTTGCTAACAGAAAAATGCCTGTGGTATTGAAAAAATGTCACGTAATGTGCATTGCCTTGGAAGCTACAGCTCCTGATTTCTAATTTTAGCTTTGTTACTGTCTCTCTGACTTTTCGTAGGGAAGAATCATTGGGTTTAAGACATAGCTCATATAAAAAGTGGCTGATAGGGGCCTGATTTTGCACTGAAGTTCACAAAGGAGTTGCCATGACTGGAAGTTTCCAGAAAACTAAGCTGTAGTTTCCACGTATTCAGATCCATTTACTTTATTTAAAATTGTGCGTACACAGCCCCTGTAAAAACCAAGAACATCCAGTAACTAGGATCTCAACACTAGTGGTCATTTTTAAAGAGTATAGGCTTTAGCCATACCGTTAGAGTGTTGCAAACAGGCAATACTATCTATGGACCTTAAACTGAACATATACAATGTTAAGTAATTAGATATTGTTAAAAATAATAAATGATTGACCTGAATATCACCTTTCAGGACTTGCTGGCTTCCTCATGACAAGCATAACTAACTCTTCGTGTTAGTTAAGGTCTAAAATGCTTAACTTCGAAAAACTGTTAGTATCCATACATTATTGATAATAGAAATACTATATATCTCTATGCAGATAGGATATTGTACCTACTGGAGGTGGATTCTAATCCTGGCTCTACTGTTCACAAATTTGGGCTAATAGTTTCAGTTTTCTATGTCTGTTTCCCTTTTTGTCTGTCTGCAGAGCAGGTCAGATTCACGGTATATTCTTACAGCATCTGGTATCAGCTTGGTCATCTCCAGTGTCGTTGCCAGGGCATTTCAGTAAGTTGCAGTGAGTGCCTCTTTATCAAGGGAAATGCCTTTGCTGTCGTTCTAAAATTACTTGACAAGAGGTCCCAACATGGGGGTTTCTCTCCTTTCTCTTCCTTCTCTTGCCTGTAGTCTGAATAAATGCCTCAGGTTTCCATGTCATCTCAGCCGTACAAAAGCATTAATAGTCCTGTTTCTTGTGTCACTCCTTGGATGTTTATACACTTCAAACAAATAGATATGTCATCAGACCAGTTTGGTTTATTCTAAATATATTAATATATACATATTTATACATATTTTCACATATTGATAATTTTTGGAGAGTAAAATACAGTTGTAGGATCTTTGTTGGTTGGAACTTTTGGAACTAAACTGAACAGCCAAGTGGTGAACTGCACGATGTCTAAAAGGTCTTTTTCATCTTTTCATCCTGTTGTTTGGTCCCAAGAAACACAGCTTCATTCAGAACCCATTGATCAGTTGAGCAGTACAGGCAACACTCTTCAAACAAAAAAGGTACTATTACAGCTCTCGGACTGATAGAATTCACACAATGTACATTCAATTTCACAAATCCTCCTTAGTATGGTTCAGATCCTGTGCAATTCACAGTAATTCTAACGCTATTTCTTCCGCTTTGGTTTTTGATTACTCTTAATTTCCAATGCTGAGCAATGTTGCTAAACAAAAAGAGATAATAACCTATGATTGCCAGTGCCTGGCAGTACCTTGCGTTGGCAAACTTTTATAGTAAAGGAACATTGCCAGGTGAGCCAAATAAGAAATAATGGTATAGCCAAAGCAAAATGCTCATGAAAATGTCTCATGAGGCTACCGCACAGCATGTTCAAACCCAACGTATCATTTGTGCTGTAACAAAGTTTCTTCACTTGCTGTACTAATATGGTCACAGAAGCAAATGTACCCCATCTACAATTTAAGAAGGATTGAATATACATCTGCAAAAATGAAACGCTGGACTTCATTCCAGTCGAAACTGATATTAGCAAACATTTACCATGGCTGACTGCTTAATCTAAATCTCTTCACTGTCTGTCATTAAATTAATAGTGCTTGTGGAGATTCTGCACCAATAATACATAACAAGAATTAAACATAAGATATCCTGCATTCTTCTGCTTTGTTTAGGAGACTTAATAGTTGAAATTCCTCTGATGGAACTTGGGAGGTGAAGAGTTACTATTTCAAAATTGTTAATCACAGAATCACAGAATCACAGAATCAACTAGGTTGGAAAGGACCTTGAAGATCATCTAGTCCAACCATTAACCTAGCACTGACAGTTCCCATCTACACCATATCTCTCAGCGCTATATCGACCCTACTCTTAAACACCTCCAGGGATGGGGATTCCACCACCTCCCTGGGCAATCCATTCCACTGCCTAATAACCCGTTCTGTAAAGAAATACTTCCTGACATCTAAGTCATAATGTTAACAAACATTATGTCCTGGTTTAACCAGGATAGGGTTAAGTTTCCCCAGCAGTGGGGGGGGAGCTCTAGCCGGGTTATTCAGATACCATGCGGATGTCACATCCTGGCAGGTCACATTTTTCCTGGCGCGGAGCGCGGTGCACTCGTGGTTTTGTACATCGTGCTTCAAACTGCTGTATTTGGTAGCTATTTTGCTCTGTTCATTGCTATCACTATTACTGTTACTGTTGTTGTTTGTTGTGTTGCTATTGCATTGTTGTATTAAACCTTTCCTTATTTCAGTCCTGGGGCTTTGTATTTCACTCCCTTTATGGGGGAAGGGCAGCGGCCGCGTGGTCTCAGACCCCGGCAGGGGCTAAACCATCACACCTTATTTTCCAATAATCACTGTGATATTACAGTGCTGTTACAAAGTAGACAAGTAGTGGCAGGAAAAGAGGAATTAAGTAACTTGTTGAAGGCTGCGGTGACTGTGTTAGGCTGGCAAACGGAGCTGAATTTTGTAGACACATGATCTGTGCCTTCAACATACTTGCTTTTGGGCCCTGTGATTTTTCTGAGGGGAAGTTCAAAAGAAAACAAACTGAGAGGTAAACAAACAGCATACATTTTTCATGAGTATTTTTATTCCACTTCAGCAGCTACCAACCAGCACTGAAGAAAGTACTAGCATAATGCAGTTAATTGTTGCCACGTCCTGGTTTTTGGCAATTTTTCCTACTTTTTTCAGGCTTCAGATTGGGTTTTTTTCACTCATTTTGTATTCTCTTTCTGTTACTGTTTTTCATGTTCCATTCTTGTTTTATTTAATTTTTTTTTTCCTATTAGACCAATACATATTGAAATCAACTTGAGACAAGCTACATATGAAATACCCATGTCATTAATATAAAAGATAATAGCAGTTGAAGGCCTCAAAAATGTTGCTCCTAAGCAGGGAAATTGGATTTGGGGGATGTTGAGAGTAATGAGGAGGACTAATTGATACAGAAAGATACATTTTTAAATCAGCTTACAAGTTCATGGTCAAAACAGCATTAAAATATCTGCAGATGGTAGAGCAAAGTTCATTATAACACAGGATTATATGAAAGTACAATAAAAGAATACTGTTAGAACCTATAGTAAATATATATAATTGTAATAAACAAGCAAGTTACCGACTGTCTCTCTTGTTTTATTAAACCAGCAAACCTATGCTATCACTGTCCAGTTTGCTAAAATCAGCAAATCAGAAACCAGTTCAAAGTACAATGTGTGAAATATTTTTGTTCAGGATGCTAGCTAGATCAGAACTAGGATTCATTTTACACATATAAGATAAATAAAGCCTAGTTCTAAGCTCCAGAGTAAACTATTCTGATTATTCATCTGGTATAGATCTGCAGGCCCACATATAAAATTAGCAGCTCATAATTAACACTGAAGTGAGTCAAGACGAGCAGATATTGATTCTAGGAAAACAGGATTTTATTCTTGATTCCTACAAAATATTATGAACCCCAAATTATATAATGTAACATGCAAAGCTGTGTTTTGAGAGTATTTTCCTCAGATGATAGATAGAAAGGTCAAGAGGGAAGCTGCCTGGATGGGATGTGACAGGCAAGAGCAGACCAATTAATCATCTGCCTTGTGTAGAGGAAAGACTCAGAGCTTAACGTGAAGGTTTACTGTAAAAGTTAAGAACTCTCATTTAAGGAGACTGACCGAACTGAAGAATGAGAGGGAATTTCTTCATCAGTGAAGAATGACAGATTGTACATTGTTTTTAGGTAAAGTAATTCAACAACAGAAGCTATCCAAAACTGAAAAATAAAAAAAAAAATAAAAAAAAAGCTTGCGCCCTGCACCCTCCACTATCATTTTTGCAGAGAAAAACTTGTGAGAGGAAATTGTCCATTAGAAGCCAAGCAAAATAGGAGTAGTAGCGGACATCACATAGTGTTATTGATCATTGGTCAAAAATTGCAGATGAATTCCTATCATTACAAGGCAGATATTTCTGAACAAATGAAGAGTGACAAGATTTCAAATGGCACTAAAATGCATAAAACATTACTTTAAACAAATGCTGGGTTTTTTGATTAATCTGGTAGAAGTCATAACACCCAGTCCCATTTACTAGGATACTCTGGCCTCCTCTTTCTGACAGATCTGACCAACGTGCAACTACTCGAGAGCTGTCATATGGGAAAGGGCATCAATACGTGACCTTGTCTGTCACGCAGATTCCTGACCGCAGGTGTGCACCTCACCCAGGGAGGCATATAGCAGTAACTCTTCTGTGCTTCATTCTGGAGAAGTTCTGTTCAGGTGCCAGCCAAAACATACTCTGACTCCTGCCTGCGGCACAAATTGCGTGACGGCAGGACATTGGCCTTACCTGTACTGACACTGCAACGAAATGAAAGCAAGCTGAGGAGGCAGGAAGCCACCTTGCCTCATTTCAGGCTGTCTAAGAGACAAACTTTCCCTTATGGTCACTCTAATTTACGCTAGCTGAATTAATCCCTTTAAGGCTGTTTTCCAATCCATACCAAACCCATTTCCTGCCTTGGAACCCCCTCTGAGGATTTAACCATAAGAGCCAACAACATCATGAGAGGTATGCCTGTTAAAAAAGTATTTATGTACAGTTCAGTGCATGTTGTATCCCAGCAAGTTTAACTTAACATATGTTATTTATGTCACAGCATTGTATGCACACAACATCCTGCACACTAGGGATGTATATGATCTGTATGTTTGATTTCAGGATTCCTGGGGATCATCATAGGTGTCTTTCCAGGAATCAAATTGTTTCTTTTGTTCCATTTTGCTTTGCAAAACCCTGGTTTTGCCCTTATGGTCCCAAAGAGGGACCAAAGAGGTTTTCAGAGATGAATGCTTCTGTAGTTGGGTGAGGTCCCAGATAGCTCTGGAGATACTAAGGGACTGCAGATGCCCCCAGCTTGTCCTTGAAGAGTTATGCCAGCCAGAAGAGCGATGCGCTCTAGCTCAGTAAAGGCTTGATGGATGATAAGGGCAGGGTTTTGAACAGCAATGCAGGAAATACGGCAAGGCCGGTGACACCAAAGTAACGAACCCTAGTGCTTAAGCTCACAGACAAAGTGAAGACCTATGTTGTTACCCATGGAGTACTACCGCTCCCTGATATTTTAGTAACAACTATTTTTTCTTATTAAAGACCATTCTCTAATTGCATAGGTCCCAAGAGAAAAATCAGTTACATACCGAGCAGTGGAACAGTAGACCTGCAGTAAGCATCCATTAGGCTGCCTGAAGACATGCTGGTGCTGTGAAATGCTTCTGATGTCAGCAAAGGAAAAGCTGTGCGTGGACTTCTGTACCCTAAAAAACATTCTTTGGGCTATGAACATGGACCTACAATACTGAAATTAAACTGATTTGCACTGTCAGACAGTGCGCCTGCTAAGCTAGTGCAAGTTTATGAACAGCAGATTGGAGATACTTCTGCGAGAAATTTACAAGTTTACTTGGAAAAAATGTGACTAAATATCTCTCAAGTGCAGGTGCCTAGCCTGGTGATGATGTTACCAGTTCAAAGCCACTTTTTAATAAGCTAAATGGGTGTAGAAACAAAGTAACCTAAAACATGGAACTTGACCTTAATACACAACAGCGAAAGCAATAAATAAAACCACAACCAGACTGAGCAAGAATTGTGTTTGCTGTCCAATACCTATTCTTACTTGGAAGTGCCTGTCCCAGAAATAGAACAAAAAATAGTATTTATCCTGTTTGATGTAAAGCACTGGAGAAAAGCCACGTACTTTATTGTCTTCATCAACATAAGATCACGTCCTCTAACTCAACATTTTCAGTATTCTCCCATTTATGAGAAATCTAGCAAGTGAACAGCCTCAGCACGATAAGAACTTTATAATCCTTTCTAAAATTACATTTCTTTTGTCATACAGCACGTATTACAAATTGAGAATAAGGTTGATTCCTAACACATCATGAGTTGTGTTTTCCAAACTTACTACTGAAATTATAAACATACTGAATGCTTCAGAATGCAAGACAAAAACGTCATTTCAGCCAGTGATGGGGTTTTCATCAGGATATGCAAATAAGATTTTTAGAGGCCCAGTGGAAGAACATCATATCAATTAATGGAGAGTTTAGGAGTCAGTCTGCTGAGTTTGTTTCTTCAGTTTGGACTCACAAAGAAAATTCTCATTGCCTGAAAATACACATAAGTGTCACCTGCCAGAATTGGAAAAAATCAGAAGCCAGCCTGATAAAATGATGAAGTGAGCAGTGAGCAATTGACCGTTCAACTGACACTGGACTATTAATGAGAAGATTTCTCTTTACACCACAGAAAGGACCTGCCATTTGAAATGGACAGGTTAGCATGTGCTAAAATATTGTGCCTATACTAGATTTCACAAAATTCTCTGTTAACTAACTTTAGTTAATATGTGATACTCATGCTTTTGTTTATTCTTATCAGAACAAGGTCAAAGGCTTTTTTTCATACCCTTGAATTATTATACTCCAGAAATTTACCAAACCTTGAAAATTCAAATCAGCTGTTAAATTACTGAGATAGTCAAATCCAGTTTGTAATATTTTTTCCCCAAAAGATTGTACATTTATTCAGACAAAGTTTAACTTGCAGCATGGCTGCATAAAATCATTGCATATACCAAGTCAGATGATCCTTTGAACAATGCTGGAATACTTTCCTGACCCCAAAACTGCTGCTGATTGCCACCACAGAAATAAGTGCAAAAAAACCCGATTTGTGGGGGTCCAGACCTCCAAACTGCTATCAGCAGAATTTCAAAATAAGTTATCTTGTAGCCTCAGTACTCTTTTTTCCCCCTAATACTCACCTTGTAGTTTCTTACTTGTCTACAATTCCGAACACACTGACCTGGTTGACCAAATTTACCCTGGCATAAGAGGATGTAACTCCACGCCGTTCACTGAAGTTATATTTACCTGTAACACAGCTACGCTGCGCTGGAATATTTCATGCAGGGAAGGTGTAGAGGTTATGCAAACCACTTACAGTCCTGAGCTTCAGTCATTGCACTTGAGTCACCTGCAGCATTTTCACAAGGTAAATAATATAGTAAGAGTCAAAGAAAGGAAGGCAAGAGGGTGAAGAGCAGACTGTCATTGAAATTGGAATGATTTATTTAATAACACTGTGAAATAGCGCACTTTAGCTTCACCAGCTCATCAGTGTCAGCTCCCCTAATCTGTACACGGCACTGCAGCTTCTTAATGTAACAACGAAATCCATGGGCCAAATTCACCCCCAGTGTACTTCTGCTGAAGTCAATGAAGGTATGTCAGAATTAATTTAGTCCAGCAATTACTCTCCATTATCTGGAGTAATGATGGGGCTGCAACACCTGACGAATGACAAACCCACGTAGTACGGGTACTGTGGCACGTGGCTGAAAGAATCAGCTTGGAAATAGCTGAGATCCAGCGTAGCCAGCACAGCCCTAGAACTGGAGGCAAAATGACTTCTGCTGCGGTTCCCGGCCGTCTTTGTACGGCACTCCAAAATGCTGCAGCCGAGCACAAGTTGCAGAGCTGGCACACCCTGCCCGAGCGCAGAGCAGCACAGTGCCAGGGCACGGGAACGGGGTTCCCTCCAGCCGCATCTACCGGCTCCACTCCAGTGTCATTCGGAGAGGCCCATGCAGAATCGGAAAAGCAACAGCACCTCCGTGCTCCTTGTAGCTGGAGGACAGTACTGAGACACGATGGCTGGATCCACACAGAGCTGACCTGGATTTACAGGGGGGGTTAGCTGATACATAGCTAAAATAGAGCTTTTAAGTATTCAGCTTACATATAGCTCTACATCAAAATGGGCCACATCTGGCACATATTGTCCACAGACAATTGAGAGTTAATTGGATATGAATCAAACTAAATCATCTTTAAGAGACAGATTTCTTTTCCTAGAACTTTTCACTAAAACAGCCCAATGCAAGAAGCAAAGCCAAAATAAGACGTAAATTTAAATTGTGGATCCCTAATGTACAATGTATACATAATGTATGTGAACTGTAATTTAGAGGCCAGAGAAGTAGTTATTCCGTATGTAACAACAGTGGAATGTACCCCCAAGCACCAATTCAAATGAGACCCACCCAGCAGAAGTGAACTGGAGCGCTGTGTTTCCCAGCCCTGTTTCTCTTGTCTGCCATCGGGAAGGCTTGCACAAATCCAGGTCACTTTCTGTTTAATCCCCTTTACTCCAACACTTGGTAACTTTTCTTGTCCCCTTGCCTGCTCACAGTCAAATAACATGACCTTATGGATGGGTGTATTTTGCTTATGTAAAAAAACATTTCCCTGTATGTTTTCAACAGCACGTACAAATGTTCTCTGTCCAGTAAATGTCTTCCCTTTTTTAGGAAAATGTTTAGACACGGAAGTGGCTGAAAGCAGTGGTTAGCACCCTGGGAGATAACAGCTCTTTGCAGGTATCCAGAAGTTGAGTAACTGCTGCTGTATCCTGTTTTACCAACTGGAGGATTACTGGGGGCAAGTGATGAGAGTGGTGTCTTCCATTTGCAGCTCACATCTGCTTCCACTCTGCCACTACCTCTCTCAAAGTAACCTTTGGCAGGTTACTTGCTTCTTGCTGTTATTTTCGTCTAATTGCAGAATGAGGATGAGGGTGATAATGTAATAGGTGTTTTGAAGATTAATTCAATACTATTTAAGGCCCTTTCAGACACTCAAATGAAAACATGGGTATATAGGAAATCAAAGTATAATTATTATGAAAATGTACATTACTGTTTAGAGTAAAAGGGAATCGAAGGCAGGATGATGAGATAATCAGACCACTGGAACTGAAGGATTCTGAGACATGGTATTAAACAAGTGAAAAGCATAACACTTAATTGAGCTTAGGGAGGGTTTTCCTAGCAAGCCATATTCATTTCCTTCATGATTTTTTTTTTTATATTTGTATCTGAAACAAGAGGTAAGATGTTGCAGTATGATTGGAAATAGGAAGTTGTAAAATAGTATTTTAAGGACCTGACCCTGTAACCATATTCACAGTCAATACAACATTGACAAGGTAAGTCCAGATTTAGGTCCCTCCTGTTTTATTATTATTGGCTATATCATCAGATAAAGGTCTACTGGAGACAGTACGAGTTTATTATAATTGCAAGACTTTTTAAGAATTATGTAATCAGAATGGATTTATTAGAGACAAAAGGTCCAAACTAAGACACATTGCCCTCAAGTCCCCTGGCTGCTCCTAAGAAGCCAATGTTACTTCTGTAACGAATGTTCTTTTTCAGAGAACATTTAGTACTTCATGAAATGGAGTATCTACAACTCGATCCAGAAAAGGCTAAAGGGATGACATTTATAAAGCTCAGGTTGCCACAAATCAGATTTAACTACAACTGTACTATGCATGATGTAAAGTTAGACATAAGTAAGATATAACACTAACAGAGTGGAAGTTATATTACCCTACATTTCATTTATTGTACTTGCTTTAATTTATCTGCTTGTTTGGATTACACAGTATCATGAACATTCCAGTAGCAGCTCTCTAGTTGGGATTTCTATTTATAGCATACTCTCTCTTCATTGGATGACCCTCTGCATTAGTTTCAATGAGGCAGTAATTAGGTCCTTAAAGCAGAATTAAGATATCTTTAACAACTGAAATTGGATATAAAATTTACCTGATATTCTTTCCAAAGACAATATTTTTTTATAATTCTTTGGGACTGTAAAAGAGGATACATTTTTAAATGTTCCTCTTTTATATTTTCTCCTGCTTTTCTTTTATGTATTTTGGGGCTAAACAGCCACCATCTCCACAAATTTCAGATTTCACACATGCACATATTTAGCCATAAGGCAATCCTGAACTTTCAAAATGAAGCATACAGCTATTCCCTGTAGGATAGAAGATTTCTTTTGCATTCTAAATAATTTCTGTCTTGATAGCTAAGGGAACTACTTAGCTCCATGTGATGCTTAAGTAGACTCAGACTTTGCCACTAAATTGGAGAGAGATGGGTTTGAAGGGTGGACTGCTAGGTGGGTAAAGAACTGGCCAGATGGCTGCGTCCAAAGAGTTACAGCCAATGGCTCAGCACCCAAGTGGAGATCAGTAACCAGCAGTGTTGCTCATGGGTCCGTACTGGGACCAATACTATTGAGCTCTTCATCAATGACACAGACAGTGGGATCGAGTGCACCCTCAGCAGGTTTGCCAATGACACCGAGCTGAGTAGTGCAGTTGATTTGCTGGAGGGAAGGGGTGTGCCATCCAGAGGGACCCGGACACACTGGAGACGTGGGCCCGTGCAAACCTCATGGAGTTCAACAAGGCCAAGTGCAAGGGCCTGCACATGGGTCAGGGCAATCCCAAGCACAAATCCAGGCTGGGTGATGAGTGGATTGAGAGCAGCCCTGGGGAGAAGGACTTGGGGGTACTAGTGGATGAAAAACTGGACATGACCCAGCAATGTGCGCTCACAGCCCAGAAAGCCAACCATGTTCTGGGCTGCATCAAGAGAAGTGTGGCCAGCAGGGCGAGGGAGGGGATTCTCCCCCTCTGCTCCGCTCTCGTGAAACCCCCCCCTGCAGTGCTGTGTCCAGCTCTGGGGCACCAACATCAGAAGGACACGGACCTGCTTGAGCGGGTCCAGAGGAGGCCACAAAGATGCTCAGCGGGCTGGAGCACCTCCCCTGTGAGGACAGGCTGAGAGAGTTGGGGGTGTTCAGCTGGAGAAGAGAAGGCTCCGGGGAGACCTTGGAGCGGCCTCCCAGGACTTCAAAGGGCTACAGGGAAGATGGGGAGGGACTCTTGATCAGGGGGTGTAGGGATAGGATGAGGGGTAACGGTTTTAAACTGCAAGAGGGCAGATTTAAATTAGATGTAAGGAAGAAATTCTTCCCTGTGAGGGTGGTGAGGCCCTGGCACAGGTTGCCCAGAGAAGCTGTGGCTGCCCCCTCCCTGGAAGGGTTCAAGGCCAGGTTGGACGGGGCTTTGGGCAACCTGGGCTAGTGGAAGGTGTCCCTGCCCATGGCAGGGGGGTTGGGACTAGATGATCTTTAAGGTCCCTTCCAACCCAAACCGTTCTATGATTCTATGATTTTAAAGGAAAAAAAAAACCAACCAAGAAATATTCAACAACCTTAATCCTGAGCACAGCTCTCAGTGCTGTAGCTGATGCTATTAGAAATACCAAGAGTGGCACTACAGATAAATATTTCTTCATCATCATCTCTTGTCTGACATTAACTCAAACACCAGTTAAGAAAACAATGAGTGGTAGTTTTCACTATGTACTGTGTGCAATCTCCACTAACTGTGCTTATCACCAAAACCTAATTGTACGTGCTGTGGTGTGCCTGCTCGAGGTAGGGGGGTTCAGTATGTCACCTGCGGATGGTGGGGATGACATGGCAGAGGTTTAGAAAGGAAACCTCTGAGTGTGTAGGGGGTTGAATGACATAGCTGCATATTTCTTTCCTCCGACTGTTTGGGTTGTTTTTTTCAGTGTGGAAACTTTACTCCAAAATTACCTTTTTAGTGTGTGGGAATCAGACAGATAGCAATTTTGAGAATGTCTTGAGGGAGCAAGGTGATTTGAGTGATGAGACTCATAAGCCTTGTAATTACAGTAATTATGAGACCATACCTCTACAGGTAAGAACTCATAAGTAAAAACATTAGCATGACCATTTAAGAAGCTCAATAATTCATTCCAGGGCATGTGGCTACAGTGCAATGCTTAACATAAACTTCATGACTCTGTTGGCACTTGGTCTTACCTCTGAAGCATGTATCCGTCCCCTAAGCATAGATCCCTTTGTCCTGTGCTATTTGTGTGTAGTCTGTTCAAGACAAGTCTGTAGCAGCTGGTTATAGGCGGTCAAATCTTACTACATGTTTTAGACATCATTTGCCCTGCAGCTTTATAAAGAAATAGCGTGAAACACTGGAATGTTCTGACTCAAGACAGATTTTACTCAGAGAAATGCATGTTGTAAAAAACATATACTCCACAAAGGGAAATCTTCTGTACTACATGTTCTACGTGTGCTTTACTCTAGCCCTGCCCTGCTGTCTAATGGGATGGATGAGTAAGGGAAGTTTGGTAGTATGAGGGAGTGCCTCCTTCCTAGTCATTCTCTGCTGGTTTTTTGATTTATTTACTCACCACTTCAATGCCAGGTATGTCTTCTGTCACTGTGAACTAATAACGTCACAAACCTTTTGAACGGTACTGAGAGAAACTTGTTAGAAAGAAGAAAGCCTCTCACTGAGCAGACATGCCGAGACAGAGAGTATAAAAAACACAGGGTCATTAGATGGGATATTGTTAATATTCTTCCAAGTTCGTATCCATGAGCTATAACACTAAATGTCAGTCATAAAATGATGGTATCATATGGAAACTGCAGATGATCCTTTTGATCGCAGCAGTATATAATATTTCTTGAAGGTGTGTGCAGGACAAGTTTGTACAAATCTCAGCTTGTTTAGTTTTTTTATTTAGATCCATTTTGCTGAGTTTTACACTCTTTGGGGAATACCTGCATTGTTCATCATTTACATTTATGATGCTAACAAACATATCTTATCATCCAGTGATTTTTCTATTTCAGTGTTACAATTTTGTTTGGAATTTGGAGCGTTCTAATCATATGAAGCTACTACTCCATACTAAAATTACTTTTAATATAAATCAGCTTCAGCTGCAGCTCAAATTATATATTTATTTAAAATGTTATCAGTGAGGAGTTAGGTATAACATTTGCAATCCAATTAAAACATGGTTTTTAAAAATACGGTGGGCATAGGCTGAAACAAGAGAAGTTCTGGCTTAGATACCGGGAGAAAACTTTGCATCATGAGGACAACCAAGGTTGGCTGGAGAGGTTTTCCAGCCTCCAGCCTCCAGCCTCCAGCCTTGGAGGTTTTCAAGACCCAACTGAGAACAGCCCTGGGCAACCTGGTCTGATCTTGTGGCTTGCCCTGCTTGGGGCAGAAGGTAGGACTAGAGACCTCCTGAGGTCCCTTCCAGCAAGGATTGTCCTACAAGCCAATTAGTTGTTCTGGTTGTCTGAAATGGCTGTGGACAGTGTGTATGCCAGCACTCAGAGCGATAGGTATGTATTACACCCCTGAACAACCACCAGTGTATTCGGACATCTTAAACCTTTTGTCACAGAGCTCAGTTTTACTGTACAGTTGTTTACCATGCAATTAAAACATAACTCCTCATAAAGGCTGCAGTTTCCAACCAAATACAAAATCACTGCATCTGTCTTTCCAAAACCTGACATATGAAGCAAAACCAGCCTCATAACCTTTGCATTATCTCTGTCTTCATATTTGTGCTGATCTTGCATTAAAAGGTTGCAATAGCTACTTTCCAGATAAGGCAAGAATTTCCTTTTTGATATGAACATGTTTTTAAGCATTTTCTCCCCTCTGGCCTTTTTAGCTTCTGGGTAATAAAACAGCTCCCCCCAAAATTTTGCATCCTTTCTTACTTTCACATATGTTTTTAAGAGGCATATTGGTAAAATACATAAAATAAAGTCCTGAATTGCACTGTTTTGAAAACAAGCTGAAAATTCTTTTTGGTTTTATTTTGGCTGAACTTTTCTCTGGCATCTTCGCTTCGATTTTGGTTGTGTTGGCCTCATTAAGGAGCAGTGCCCCTTAGCATTTTAGGAAGACTGCTGAGGGATTAAAATATAAGTACAGGCTTATTTCTTTGGTACTTTTATGTTTATTATTTCTTTGGTTTTATAAAATGTGGATTTATCCAGGACTTCAAGTGACCCTACCACCAGTAAAGTGGCCCTCTGAAGAGCAACATTTGTATTAGCAATACTATCACCATTTATACATACTGTACACAAAAGAATATGTTAAAAGAATATTATTACATTTGCAATGTCAAGCACTCAAAAGTCACAAAATACAGAATTAAGCTTTCATTTGTCTGCCTTACACACCAGCATTCTGGTATAGTCATTAGTAACTGAATTGTATAGTACTTGCCCACCTTTTTGGGGCACAGAATAGATTATATTCTTTTAATGAGCAGTTACACATATTTTTATGCTTTTCCTCATTTTCTATTATGTTGTTGCAGGTCTTATTTACTGTACTGAATTTAAACCCTGTTTGGAAGACTGAATTATTAATTGCTTTTTGGGGGGTCTCATAAAGAAAGCACTCCATCAGAAGAATCTTCACAGTTCCTGTGTGAGGTGGGACAGTACTCCCTCTGACCATGTGCTGTTTTATAGGAGAGAACTGCGGTGCATGGAAGAAAGCCAGAGATATTTGTTAATTTGGTATGCCTAGGACTTCATTTTTCCTCAGAGAACTTACATATGCCAAGGACAGTCCCCTCTGATTTTGTTTGCAACCATGAGCTCTCACACCTTCCACAAATTAGGTCACAATTAGAATCTCCAGTTAGGAAGTGAGAAAAAGAGGAGGGCACAGACAATGACCACCTGTGAGACATTTGGTTAAATTACTTACTTCTTGTCACTTATGAATCTGAATTTACCAGAGTAGCACTCACAGTTTTAATCATTAAGGCATCCTTTCTGTGTTAGCAATATCCTGACTCATCAACCAAATACCTTCTACCTTCCAGACCAAATGAGTTAGAGGTCCTACAGAAAATATCTTCCCTTCTTACAAGCCATGGTTCATCTACAAGCAGGTCCACCCTGGGCACTGACAAGGAGAGAGTGCCTGTGAAAAACACGACATGATCACTGAACTCTAATGTATAAGCATGTGTCTGTGTCTAAGCTGGATGTGGACAACTGGCCTGGAACACTTCAGCCAGAAGACTGGAGAAGTTATTACCAACTGAACACGCTCACATCAGCAGGAAATGTGAGTCTCAGTCACAGGAAGTTACTATCCATACCATACCACTTACAATGAACTGTTAGTAACAAAAATATTGATGAAACAGGTAGTCTAATACTCAGGATTACCAGAACACATGATCTGAGTGTATTAGGCCTGGCTTAGGGGGACATACAGAAGGGAGAGAATACATCAGAACACAAAGCTCAGAGAGCAGCGCTCGGAGAGACACACACAGGCAAAGACGAGGGATGGGTGCCCAGGGGCACACAGCGGGCAGTTCTCACAGATGAGAGGTTTTGCAATCACAGGAAGGGGTTGGCTTGAAACCCTCTCCAAGGAAACAAAGATGAAGATATTGGGTAAATTAGAGAGAGAACCATCCTGTGACTGAGTTGCAGCAGCTTCTTTGCAGTTCAAACACCAGAGCTTTGCGAGGAGACCAGGAGAAGGGCAGTGCTATGACCTGAACTGGTGAGCAACCTGAACCCCACAGATGGAGGGAGCAGTCCCACTGTCACTTCGGGAGCTGTTTTCTCTTCCCCAGCCTCTCTGAATTCCTCACTGATTATGTCCTCATGATTCCTGTAACCCACAAACGCATGAAGACTTCAGCAGCGGGATCTAAACTCAGGAACTGCTCTTCTGGTACTGTCATCGCTCTTGCAAAGACTCACAAGAAAAGTCTGGGCTGGTGGGTGGGGGCAATCCTCGGTTCCTCAGGAATCCTTTTCTTATTGCTGTCCACCCTGATGTGCAAGAAAAAACTTCTTAACATATCAAGGGGACTTTTCCTTCTAGGAAAAGGAGCAGAAGTTCTAACTATTCCCTTTTCAAAAAATTTTACAGGAACAGATTTACTCCTTTTTTTTCCTCTCACTTTCTTCAGGCAAAAAAAAAAAAAAAAGTTGCCCAAACATTCTCTTTCTCCAAATTCCTCACACACCCTGTTTTAAAAAACAGCAGCACTAGCTCTGCTTTGGTTTCACTTCTTCCTCCCCAACTCCCAGAAATGAGCCTGTGATTATTACACCCTGCCCAGCTAATTTTTGTAGAGGGAATACAATTTACACTGTACAACTGAGTAATCTGATTCTTTAACACTGGCTACAGTCTTCCATGCTCATATTATTCCCTCCCAGTTTACAACATGTACATTTTTAGAATACTTGCGTAGATCTATGCAAGTCTGATGATGTTACAGCCATTTATTCTCCCCAGCCAAAAATACTAGTATCTAGACTCAACACTGTAACAATAACAGTAATCATTTCCCCCCTCAAAAAAGGAAACACGAAGGACACACAAAACAGTCCACAGAAATTACAGTGGTAAAACAGAGTATTTATAAATACAAGCATGCTAGTCTGCAATAGCTACATAATCATATAGTCAACACATTTCCTAGTATCAATCAGATCTATCTGTTTAATTCTATTCATAAAAAAAATCCTTTACTACACTAGCTAATCCCGGCAGGAGTGCACTTAAAAACTAAACTGATGTGCGTTAATATACTTTGGAGAGACGCTTCTTTTTACATCTAAGTACAGGTATATAAAACAGACAGGATACATCTTTTTACTACCACAGCATGGTAAATTAAAGTTAAGGTTGAGCAGGGTGGCAGCCCCTGATGAGTGCTTGCAAGGCTATGGGGAACGGGTTAGCTCTCATGGGACTTCTGTGAACAGCATCTGGACATTGTAAACTGTTGTTACATTTTTGTAACAAAAACACAGTATTAAATTTCCTTGTTAGCTGGATGTTCCCCATCCCTGTATTATCAAACTCAGCTCTTAGATGACAGATTTGATCTTTCTCATCATCAGTCAAAATGCTTTTAATTTTGGGACACGTTTAATACACAATCTGAGAGTATCACAGCACTCCTTCAAAAACGTACAGGCAAAAGATGGAGAGTGCTTTCAAGTGGCATGCCATTTATCTCTGGTGTATTACAGCGCAACTCCAGCTAAAGTTTGCTGCATTAGCACACAGAGGTATATGAAAACAGTCATTTTGCACTGCTCTAAAATAACCTTTTCCAGACTGCTCCAGGTGACAGTCCTGTTCTCTTTTCCTTAACTGAAGAATGGTTCCTGCTATGCTACCTTGCTGTCAACTAGCAGGGGCTGGTACTCCCGCAGGAGACTCGCGCTCTTGGCAATACAGTCCTTGTCCGTATTGCACGGCACTGATCCCCTCCTCCTGCAAAGGGCAACTCCACACCCCCTGAAGTCACCACAGAGGTCACCCACACCAGACCTTTGACTAACACATTCTCCTTCCTCTGATCAACTGTGTTGACTTTTTTTTTCAAGAAACTCTCTCAAGACCGATTTGACCGCTCACAGTCATACCGTGTATCCACGCAACAATGGTGCACGAAGGCTCTGAAATAGCTTGACACTTGGATCAAGATTTGGCCCCTAACGTCTGATCAGAGGAACCAAGTACTCCCAAAGCGTCACCCTGACTCACCACTAGTCAAACCAAGATTCAGAATCATATTTTCTGACATACATTACATAGTGAAATGTTTTAGTCAGAAAACTTACTTGACAGGAGATGCACCTTGATAGTTCCAGTATTTACCTCCTCTCCATCTTCTGTTAGATTTACTGAAAACATAAATTAAGATTAATACAGCTGTTAACTTGTGAAGCTAAAAGAAATGCAAGCAGATAAAGTGCATAAAGAACAGGACAAGCTGGATGTTTTTTAGTTTTATGCATCATCATGAATATAGTAGTAAGCCTCTGCCCGTACAATAATAATTAACGAGGTAGCGAGCAGAAAGGTTTACCTTACATAAGGACTGTCAGATACAGGACTGTGCGGTCAGTATTGGTGTCCTTTGTTCTGCAGTTCGGACCTGTATCATTAGTGGGATATAAATACAGATTTCAGTTTTCTACAAAGTTCATTTGCTGATCATATTCACATTTTAGAGAGCCACTAACATGTTAAATACACACCTCAGATGCATATGTTTTCTTGTGGTATATATTAATGAATCAAGCCACATGCTAAATGGGCATTTGGTGCATTATTTAAGTAATTTCCTAATAGACAGTAAGCAAAAACATTTTATAAGTTCTGCCATAAGAAAGAAAGATTTAAGATTTTGTCCACAGGGGTAACTTAAATACTCTGTGATGATTCATGAGTAGAAGATTGGTAGCCACTGTACCAATAAATAAACTGCTGCCCAAATCTAAAGTGATTCAAGAGATAATAACTATAAGCTATCAAACTGGTTTTTTTCAGCATTTGCTCCTTCTAGGCTAAGAAATTTCTCTAACAGCTAGATAACACAATGCAATTTTTTTCAGGAAAAAGAGTCTACATGAGTATTTATTATAATTTAATCCATTAGCAACTGTTTATCCAGACCTCATTAATCTATTTTTTACCACCTTCATTTTCAAACCTAAGCATTATACACGTTTTAGCTAAACATAAAATTAGCACACCCTCTACGTATCATACCTTCATTAGCACTGCTGCTAAACATGTAAAAACATGATTGACATTATAAAACAGCCACAGATACCAACTTCAGGCAAGGTATTCTCGGGTTAAAACTGGCATCAACACTAACATAAAATTACTCTTGCACAAAACATCACAGAGATGGTTATCAACTGCAGTGAAGAAGAACAAAAATTTAGCATGAAAACTTTAGAAAAACATGAATTTCATCTGCATGGGCCACGGAACAGTTTTTTCAACTGTTTACTCTTCTCCCCTTTTATTATTATTATTATTTCTGTTTATTTGTATTACCATAATATTCTTGGAAAACTGATCCTGTATCCATGAGATCTCAGTCTCTGGGATTTTCATCACCGACTTCAGTGGAAGCAGCTCCAGGGTCCTGCAAAGATGCCTTATGTTTATGGACTTTAATTATTACTATTCTGCCCAGATATCATACTACCCTCTTCATGAATGGTAAATATCACATTTGGATTAAAAATATGCACAAGATGCACTTACAGTTACAAGGCACTTAAAGTAATTTCTGAGTAAAATATGGAACAGATTATAGCTCAGATTAGATTTAGAAAAACCCTTTAGCTAATTTCAGAAGTTTTGGACACTACCTAGTTACCATCAGGTAATATGCAAGGAAAATTAAGTTATATCCACTATTTTGAGGACGCTCTAAAAACATTAGTCGATTATTTACAATGCAGTCAATTCTGATGTTTTTCCTCAGCTGCAATTGAGTTAGGATTTTAGGGATTAGCCTTCACTGAATATACAGTGGCTGCACTCTAAAGAGATTAAACCATTTTTTTCCAGTTACTTTCATCTGTGTATTAAATCGTTATACCTGCTAACTGTGAACTGTGACTGTAGTGCACAAACTCCTTCTGTTCACCATAGCTGTATCTACTGCCCACCATATTTTTTTTGTGCAGAACCATGCTGCACCGGATTTGTCTTTACACTCATGCAATACATTCTCTACACCTGCCTTATTATTAAATATGCATAAAACAAACCCTGCAGGACATGTTCATATATATATATATAAAAAAACCCCCTGGGTGTTTGTTGTAAGAAGAGTTAAAAAGTTACTGCATGAGAACACTAAACACTGAATTGAATATCGAATATTCCAATCATTCCATATATTATTTCAATATTTAAACAGTGTTTTGAACAGAAATACTAAATTAATTAAAAAAGAAAAGGTGTGCACTTAAATGCTAACTATTGACAAGAACACGAAAATCAAGATTACTGTATTCTGGTCAACCTTGTGTGAATTCACTCTCCACTGGAGCTGATGACCAGCTTCTGCTAACGTTGTTATAAATGGAGATATTTTATAAACACAGTTCATTAGAGTGAGGTTAGGCTGCAATGGGAGTATATAAACTAAGAGTACAGAAGACAAACTATCACACTGAGGTTACCCTTTATTACCTACACTTTTATTTTTCCTGTTTACCTCAAGTTGGACTAAATTTACCAAAATGTGTCATGGGATCTGTGTGACTAATGACAAGAAAATTTGAATCTTGGCTAGTTCAGCGTCCTCATTGCAGGCACAGGTTATGCCACCTCGTATGTGTGAAGAGCAAATTTTGTTCTTCTATTTACATGCTCTGCAAACAAAATGGTGGCGAGTGGGTGGAGTTAGAGCACAGGCATTCATTTGCCATTTTCAGAGAAATTTGCGTAGGCAGTCTCTAATAGGCCTCAGCAAATTTAGATGAATGAATGGGTCATCTTAGCAATCACTGACATTATATACTATATAAGCATGCATGAAACCACAAAATTGTTTAGTCATTCGTTTTCAGTTACCAAAATGGTTCTATAGGTACGATTAGAGAAGGAACCCCTTAAAAGCCTCAGAAGGAATTTCTCACAATGATGAATGTGTGCCTTGAGACCTCATTCAGAAACAGCTTTGATAAACAGCTTGATCGAATAATTTGTGCCTCTCCAGGAAGATTTAGAAAGTCAAACACACAAAAGTCACTATTTATCTGCAATGCTAAAGCATTATATTATCCACAGATTTCTTAATGGCAGACCCACTGCAGTCAACTGAGGCAAAAGACTTAGGAGAGCCCAGGGCCCAATCCATCAAGGTGCCAACCCCCTCGTGCGCAAAAAGCAGCACTGGTTCCAGCAGAAGTCAAAAGGACTGAAAATACCGGCTTTGCCAGAGGCTTGAACAGCTCACAGGGTTTGGTGTTTAAACAGACCAGTAGTCCCATTAGAGCAACATAAAATCAAACACATCTGAAGGATCACAGGGAGAGATCCGTTCGCTGCAGCTCATGTGGGCATGTAGTTCCAACGGGAAGGTACATATTAAGATCCCAAAGCCCAGTGAATTCCTTATCAGTTCTGTGACTCAAGGGTTGTTTTCACATTGTATTTTATAATAGGCTTTAAAATAAAGCTTCTTTGAAATAAAACTTTTGGAATAAAAATTGTATCATTACAACCTGTTATTAACATCTGACTTTAAAAAGTTCCAAGAAAATAGTCCATTAACAAAACATCTTCAATATCCCCAGCACCCAGCCCCACATACCTTCTGTTCTCCATGTCCTACTTTGGCCCTACACTAAGGCATCTGATACCAACATTTGTAAATTAATTTACTATTTAGCTTACAAGTAATTGAATCCAAATGAGTACAGCGCTCAGAGTTTTCACACAGGCTAATACCTTTCACTTAAAGACTGGGCAATTAATGTTGGGGAAAAATGCAATTAACAAGGTAAAAGCATCACAAAAATAGGAAACTGTGCGTATTTCAAATGTGTACAGCCATACGCTCATTCATTATTTCCCTGCGTCCGTCAGCAATTTTTCAAGCTTTTAAAAACTAGGCACAGTTCTCATTGCGGTGTAGTTTATTATGGTTAGAAATAAGGACTGGTGAAAATTACTTGTCTGTGTATCTGGAAACAAGTCCTGAAACACTGTCACTTATGACTCACCTGCGGCCCACAGTTGGCGGAGTCAGAAGCATATGGTGGGCAAATTATGATAGGAACTCCAACTCCTTTTCCCCAGCTCAATTGTACTAACTAGAAAGGCCCAAGGAAAAAAAAAAAAAAAACCAAAAAAAAAACAGGTCAGCCTGATCATCTTAGGCACTAACGCAGTATTTTCCAGAAACTTTAAAAGAGGATGGTAAGGTTTTTCTTAAAGAGCAGTGAGAGCATCTCTGCTTTTTGTTCAGGCAGCTCCAGACATTCCAATATACAGAAGCGATCATGCGTTTGTATAATCATCATTTTTATTTTAAAAACCCAAAACACAGCTATTGACAAGTTATAATCAAATTAAGTTTAGAGGAACTGAAAATGTATCTCTCTGATCACCCCAAAATAAGGAGGCTTTGTATAGATCTGGGGAGTCAGAGACTAGTATTCCTTCTCTACCGAATGGGAAAAATATCCTCTGCTAGTTTAAGGTAAATATGCCTCAAACCATCTCTAACATATGCATTCAAGATTTTTTTTACAGTTAGTATAGAATGTATAACTACTATTTCATTCAAAAAGTTGATCAGGACAAATTGCCTGTTGTCTATAGCACAGCAAGTAAAGTTGAGCAACCTGCTCCGTCCCTTGTGAATTGGTTGCCCTCAGCCAGCCCTCACAATACTCCTCCTCACACCTTCTTCCCCAACGCACAAACACTCACAGGCATGTTCGTTTCAATATTCATTTTCTCCTAGTTCCTTCTCCCATGTTAGGGATGCTGGGGAGGACTGAACCACTGCTGCATCTTTATTAGCTACCACAAGATTGCTGTGGATAGATGCTCAGTTTAGGCTGAAAACAGGCAGCATGTTTGAGGCGCGGCGAGCAGCAGGGTTACTACAGAGTACTGCAAGTCTTCCCTTTGAGGGCCATATCTTCCAAAGCAAGTGGGACTGCTCACTTTGTAAACACGTCCTTTGAGAGCTTCCTTGGCATAAGCCACACTGATGGTCGGCTCTTTGCAGACCAAAGCTTTCCAGCTTTTTGGCTTTCTCAATACAGATGAGGGCACTGGTACAGGTATGCTTGCATGCTTTCTGCTCACAGACAACCCGATGCTGTAAAACATGAAGTAAATGAGAGGAGAGGGGAAAGAGCCATCGCCAGTAGTTTGGAATGTTAGCACTTTGCCTGCTCTCCTTCCTCCCTTTAGTCGTAACCCTTAGGTATGCCAGGTTACAGCTTTGCTAAAGGGCTGAAAAGGGCTGTGTGTGTGGAACGCACATTTTGAGCCCTGCAAAGAGTTAATCCTGCTTTCACGAAGCCTTCAGAGGACTCAGAGGGCAGGAAGCCAATAGAAAACCACCCCCCAGAAACCTCCAAACCCTCAAGATTATGTAGAAGCAACTTCAAGCAACCTTGGTCCCATGTGAGCAGAAGGCATCGAGTCAAGCCTTCGGCCTGCCTGACAACAAAGGTGTGGGCATACCTGCTCGTACACCACGTGTGTATGTTGCGTGTTCATGCATTCTGCGTTCCTGGGTTCTGCTCAGCTTCACGAGACAAGGACGGGCATTTTCGGCACCTCTCTTTCTTGGAAGGATGGCCACCGCGGGAGCAAATGCCTCCACACGAACCCCACCGGGGCCGCCCTCTCCAAGTCACACAGCAGAGCAATGTCACCCCCCCACACACACAGACATACTTAAGAAAAAAAGCTAAAAAAACCTTACGTAATGGGCAAAACCACACTGCCCACACCCTCAGGTCGCTGTCCTCCCACCCGCCTCACGCCTCGCCTCAGAGGACAGCGCAGCCCACCCCATCGCCTCACACAGGACACCCCACCCGCGGGAGTTGGGGAGTGGGGGGGGGGGCGGGGGTCACTCTTAACTGAGGGGTGTCGCGTGAGTGTCTCTGTGTGTGTGTCCCCCGTGTGTCCCCCGTCCCGTCCCCCCCCACCGAGATGTCGGCCGCCCGGTTCCCGCCGGCGGGAGGAGCGCGCGGGGCGCGCGGCTGTTGACAAACTTGGTGCGGCAGCCAGCCTGTGTCAGCACAACTTCCAGCGGGAGGAGAGAGCGGCAGCGCCGCGCGGGGCCGGCGGGAGGCGGCCGCCGGGACGGAACAGCAAATGCTATTCAGCCCGAGCAGTTTCAAGCCGCCCATGCTGGGGAATTACTGTAGTCGAGCTACGGCTCTTAGCGCGGGCTGTGTGTGCGTGTGTGTGTGCGTGTGTGTGTTGGTGCGTGTGTGCGCGCGCGTGAGGGGGTGTGTGTGTTGTGTGGGTGTGTGTGTGTGTTGTGTGGGGGGGGGTGTGTGTGTGTGTGCCCGCGCGGGTGCCCGCGCGGCGGGCGGTAGCTCCCAGGTGTCGCGCCGCAGCCCCGCGCCCGCGTGAGGGGCGGCGAGGAAAGGGGGGGGGGGGGGGGGGGGGCACCCAACTTTCTTCCGAAAAGTCCCTCTTTGTGTGTGTGTGTACCTCCCCCCCCTCCCCCGGACTCTCCGAATTTAAAATAATAATTAAAAAAAAAAAAAAACAAAAAACAAACGTGTTCTCGGGCAGACTGACAGCCGGGGTCAAGAAACAGCTGCTGGAGTTAATGTTTCTTCCTCCCACTCCGTCTGATGGCGGTGCCCTGCCAAGACGAAGTGGGAGCGGGAGCGCGGCTCCCGCCTGCACGGGCCTGGGGGGCGGGCGGCGGCAGAGCGGCACACGCCGGCCCTGCAGCCGGGCCGGGGCCGGGGGAGGCCGGAGGGGTCAGGGGGTACCGTGGGGGTGGGATCTCCCGTCCGTGGGGTTGTTTCTCTTTCCCCCCTCTCGCTCCTGCGGGAAGCTGGCAGGCGCAGGAGAGGCGCTGCGTCTGCTGGCGAGGGCTGATTCACGCTGCAGATCGCTGCCCGGAGAGGGCTGCCGGGCTCCGCCGCCAAGTTTGGGGCGGCCGCTGCCCCCGCCTCGGGCAGAGCCCTCCCCGCCGCTCCCCCCCCGGCCCTCGGTGGGGCAGGTGCCGGCCGAGCGCCCTCCCGGGTTCCCCTCGGGGTCTGTCCCTCTCACCGGCCCGCTGAGGGCCTGGAGCCCCCACGACGCCTCAGCCCAGGCCCTGCACGGCGAGAGGCCTCGTCTGCGGCACCCCCGGCCCTGGCGTGAGCCCTGTCCCCGTCCTGCCCGGGCACCCCACACCGGACACCGGGCGCCTGCCCCCAGGCAGCGGGTGAGGTCTGTCTGATGCCAGTGGACCGGGAGGTGGTTGGCAGTAGATGGGCTGCTGTGCCGGCCTTCCTTGGCAGCACAGCATTTTGGGTTCCAAGAGGAATTTTCTGGATACATGCTCAGAGGCCCATCTTGAATGTAAAAAATGTCCGGTATGTAACAATTCCCACTGTCCCAGCACCTTTTGAGGACAAGGCTCCTGAACAGGGACGTAAGGACCTAGCCTTGAGCACCCATTTTTGAGGAAGTTGGGCAGTATTTCATGTGGGGGAGCAGTAACGTTGTGTCGCTTTTGTTTTTCCCACTGAAGACCAGGCTGTCCCTCTGTTCACAATTCATGCATGTCAGATCAACCCCACTATCAGCAGAGTTACAGTTGCCGTTAACTGCGGCGCCCTGATACTTCATCACCACATCACCCAGCCGCTGCTTAATGTCATGACACGTTTTAATGTGTCATGACACAGCTTCATCATACGGAGATGTTGCATCGACTGTTACGGTTTTGTATCTTTGGGGTATTTATGCGTTCACCATTGACACAGAGATGTCTATTCATAAATAAAATAAATGCAGCATGAGTACTATTGACATCCTGCAAACATGGCTTCTGAGAGACTCATTAAAATCAGAGCTGTCCAGTAAGCCCTGCTGCCTCCTGGCAAGCTGGCCTATTTCATTTCTTCCTTAACTCCCTGTCCAGGATGGTTCACTATTCCAGCCTATTGCTCTACATCATTCTGTGAACTACGCTCCGTCTGCTGCTTTTTCCAGACTGGTCCACTTTGCTCTTTCAGCTGTATTCTCCACACAGCTCTTTGCCCAACTCCGCTACTCGCTGCTAATTAATGCCTGATTTTTTTACTATCTGAAAAAAGATAGTACTTTGATTAGACACACACACACACACACACACATATACCAACATTAACTCTTCTCTTTTTGAAGAGTAAGTGATATAAAATCCAGATGCTGAAATATCAGTTCAAAATTCCCACTGAGTTCAGTGAGATCAGGGTTTCACATGTGCTACCCAGAGCTAGGTACCGTTAACATTCGCTCATCAAACAGGTGAGTGCCAATTACCCTCATTCATCCTTCCTAGGTCGGACTCACCCATTGCCCTAATTCAGATTCACCCATTACCCTCATTCAGCCTTCCTGCTTAATTCTGTAATTCTTCTGAAACACCTCTATGTATTTTGTTTGTATTAATCAAGGGCTTTTCTGAGCCAAATCCTTGCTGGTGCAACCTATACAAAACTGAATTATGGTTATTTTTTCAAGTTTTTCTTCAACCTCAGAAGAATTAACATGTTTAGTCTTGCTTTTTGGAGACTTATTTCAAGCACTGAGTTGCAGCTCGTGAGAATTAGCTCCTTGGCTTTTTCAGCCATCTTTTTTCATGCAAGTAGCTTGCAGGTGTTAGCTGCTCTATGTCCAAATTTTTCTCACACACAAATAACATGGAACTTGGAAACATATCTTGATTCTTTCAAGGAAGAGATTGGTCCAGAAGCTCCAAGAAGATCTCCAAAGATCCTGAAGGTCGTGAGAAGAAATCATCCACTTCTAAGGCTTAGTGCCACAGCACGGTGATCTAGCAGATCAAAAACCTGACTTTGGGAATTCAAAGTTGGAAAGAAAGAGTGTTTTCAGTCTCAGGCTGGGGAGACACAAGCTATAGCATGTACCGTTTCAGTCGTACATTTGTAGGAGCTCTTTGCAGCAGCATTTTGATAATGCTGGAAGAAGCCAGATGTCATGCAGGACCCTGCAGATCAGTCTGTGAGCAGGCATCTCCATTTGCAGAGTAGGAAGGGTGTATTTATGAGTAATAGGTGGACTGCATGTAGGCAGTCCTAATGCCTGAAGCCAAACAGTTCTTCATGTTACACCTTTAGAAATGAGCATAGCACAACTGAAAAGTTAGGGGGACCATAGGACCCCTTTCAAGTCTTTATTTTAGTGTTTTGCTGAGCCTCTAAGTGTTACTCATAACTAGAAATCAATCATTTTAAGATACTGTTTCCAAAAGATATATGATCTTGTTAATGCACTGCCAGGGGCAGGCAGTGTTTTGGACCGTTATGTCTGAATAAGGATTGTTCTGTCCTTACTTGCTATGCCAATGCTGATTTCATGGTTTGTTGCAGAAAAAAAAACATTGAGAGCTTCTGTTCCCACTGTTTGATATATAAGGACAGTGGAACAGTCACTGAAAATGAAAGTTTACAAATTCACTACCAATGAAAGAAAACATTTTATCAAACCACATGATTTTAGATGAGGGAACACATTGCCACAATAGATAACTGAGGTCAAGTAGTTCCAAGCTACAAAAGAAAGCAATGTTTTTTATGAGTAACAAGAACATTTGAAACCATAATAGAGAAACTAAAACAAACATGTACGGAAGGAGGTATAAAACCTCAGGTTCCAGATCATCACTCAATCTGAGAATAAACAAGTGAGGTACAGATACTAGGCAGATTACTACACATCTTTACTGATGGTTCCTTGAACTTTTATTTGAAACATCTGATTTAAGCGACTACTGAAACAGATTAAAGAACCAAAGAGAATAGGAGATCTAATCCCTAAATGATACACCTATGTTTGTTTTGAATGAAGAAGAAATTGCAAATTAATGAGTTGTTTCAAACTGTGTGGTCACTTTCATCTTTTGAAAAATACCTACCATGGAGACACACACTTTCAATTACATTTGTTGGTTCACGTGACTTGGGTTTCTCAAGCTGAGAGACTAGTATTAATCCACTTCACATCCACCAAAACATTTATTCGTATAGCAGATTCTCATTTTACAAACTTGGCTCTTACTTTGATGGCTAGGAAGTAATTCATTTCTGTTTCAGGACAGTAACAGTCTCGCTTCCACTGTGACACTGTGTTAGGCCAGATTGCCTTGGGATATGAACACATGGACAAGTCCCTGCAGGGTGAGTTAGGGTGTGAATTTGCAACAGTGAGCTCCTGTGGTGGAACTGACTGTGTGCATGCATAAAATGAGGGTTAAGACTACCTTGAATTACCTCACTTTTGTGCCCGAGTAGAAATGTGCACACAAGCTGTTACCGTGGAGTGGGTAGCACTCTTCAAATTCACAGCTTCACTTTCTCCTGTAAGCAGGGCCAGGATGAGTTTTTTCCACCCCACTGAAGTGTCTACCTACCACACTTCACTTAAGGCTGCTGGCAAAGGCTATGAACAACCTGCTTTCATTCCTCCTGCTGCATGACAGAGCAAATAGCCAGGGAAGTCAACCCACTAAACAGGGCAAGCAAAGCTGTGGTAGCCTGAGATAACGCTGTACCTAACCGCCTGCCTGCCCTTGCACACAGGGCAACAGCACAGCTCTACCGTCAGCTATCCTGCTCTGCAGGCTGCACTCGCAGCCTGTCGTTGGTGGGATTGTCAGCACGGTTGGCTAAGGGCCAGGTGTATTTCTGCTCCCATACAGCCTGCTACCTCCCCCATTGTGAGGTTGTTTGGCCGTCCATCAGTCCAGCTGGTCCTGCCCACTATGGCTTGTCTTGGGTCTGCACCCTTATGTTGGACAGATGTACAACAGCGTTGTTAGGGAGCAGCCAAGAGTATCTTTCTAATTTCTAACCATGTTTATACCAAGTGAAAAACAACAGAGAACTGAAAACAACTAATCCTAACAGGGCGTTTTTCAGTATATCTGACTGTGCTACACATATTTACCCCAATGTAGACAACAGAAATGTGCATTTAGCACTGTTGAAAATGCAGCCTATGATGATCACTGTTACAGGGCACAAGGTTGTTTCTTACCAAATCTGGTTAGTCTGAGATTTTCACTGTGATTATGAAGGGTGACAGGACTACTCACCTTTTGTCACTCCACTAAACTAATACTGTGTGCTCCATCATTTCCACCAACTCAGAGCTTGCTCTGGCGTCCATCAGTGGTTTGTCTCCTACTGGCCTTGGTTCTGTAGTTTCATCCAGTGGTTGAAGTTTTGTCAGTGCACTTGGACACTAATTAATCCTCAGCGTGAACCAGTACGGTGAAGAAATCATGGCTGGCCACAGGGTGTTTTTTCCTCTTGTTCTCCCGAGGCTGTCCCCAAGAAGAGATGGGCAAAAGTGGCAGAGTAATTGTGCTGAGTGAATGAAAGGAGATGGTTTTAAAACCACCTAAGGAACTTAAGAGCTGTACAACACCACCGCATGTACTTCTTCAGCGTTTTAAGCAGCCCTCCTCATTCCCAGCCCTTGTTCCCGTACCACCCGCTGCATTGTGCTGGCACAGCTGTTTCTTTGGCTGTGGGCGGCCCAAGGGTGGGAAGAAGCAGCTGGAGGGGTGGGAGAGCTGCTAACGCCGGCTTCAGCAGCTCTGCCACTGAAAATCCGCGCAAGGTGCTCAGGAGGCAAGACCCTCCGGTTTTCAAGTCGGATCCAAGTCACCCATGTATTTTTTTTCTGAACGTTCAGTGGGTGATAGCTGTAGTATTCCAGATGCCATTGTATGGTCGTTGTTGGTAAACGTTGGCTTATTCATGGTGACTGCTATGTATTGGTTTTCATTAGAAATGTAACATAAACTGGAAGCATTGAAAAACAGCAACAGCAGCAATTATGCATGTGATCATCACAGAGTTTGAAAATCATGCTTCAATAAAGCCTGAGGAGAAAGAAAATTCTTCCACATGAATATGATTTGCTTTTGCTTTTACTAAGTGATGGCAATTATCAGTGGCATTAAAATATATTATTTTGATATTTTACACACGATTTTGTGACAGGGAGGGTTCTGCATGACAAACAACATCTTCTGCTAATCTTAAAAACACCACCATACTCTAGCTAGTAATGTTCTGGAAAGATCCCAGAAAATAGGAACCTGTCTCCCAAATTGTTAGATAATTTCATGAGAAGCTTCCAAACACAGTCTTTATCATCTACAGAAAAAAAAAATATATATTAATTAATAAAAGTTCCTCTTAATATTTGATCCAGAGAAAGTGCTTAAGGGGCTTTCAGAAGACAAAGATTCTCATGCAGCTGATGATTCAATGAAATCAAAATACTCTTTTTTTCCTTTCTTTACAAACATCTGGTAGAAAATGTGCTTTCACAAGATGCTGACAGGCTCTCCTAAATCCCCCCAATTTTTTTCTAATAGCTTCCCTAAGTATCTGTGGAGCTTCAGTAACCCAGAGAATTGTAATATTATTAAGTAGCAGAAATGTTCGCATTTTTCATTATTTCCTCAAAACGGGGCCTTATTTTAACAAGCATTTCAAAAACCACTTTTCAATTCAGCCCCTAGTTCAGCCTACTATTTTATATATTTTTCAGTAGAGTTCTTGATGACTTCTGGTAACATTACATTATTTTAAAGGAGTCTTTGTGGTTATCTCCCTTTGCAAATATCAGAAAAATGAAAGAAAAAAAGCATCAACCATCTTCAAAAAAGTAGAGAAAATGCAATGTCAGACTTTATGATTTTTCACACGCCTGATAATAGTTGTGATCATGTCTGAATATTGCCACTGACGTGCCATTTTGGGTTGATGATGTGGGCTGCCTTCAGAGGTCTAAATGAGCTACTGGGGAGCTCCTCAGGTTTGAGCTGTTCTACAGTTCAGTGCATTTCTATCTTTTTACTGGTTTCAGTCTACATCTGTATTATTTTCCAGATCTGGTCTAGGTCTATATTAGTCTGGGACTTCAGCATGTGCTGAAGTCCCAGTCCTTTATAAAGTCTATATATCAGTTCGCTGCTGTGCTGATAGTCCTGAAAAAGCCAGATGGCTTCTGTGTGCAGAGGAGCTCAGGTGTAGGTGCAAAATGTCTGACTCTGCGCTGAGTACAGATGCATGGCATGAACTGCATGGCTGTGGGACTGACACCCAAAGCCACGCATGACTGTGGAGGGCAGGACAGTAACCAGTCAGTGCAACCCCAAATGTCAGGACAAATGCTTCAGCCCATCCTGAGGGAAATCCCATTTATCCTTCCTCCAGTTGTGGCCAATGTACTTGTACCTCAACGAAACGGGTGCCTAAAATTTTCCCCTTTGCCATAGCGATATGCAGAAATTGGGCAATTGCTTACTTAGCAGTGGAATAAAGTATCTGGGGAAGAAAGGCCTCCAAAAAGTATTATAAATAACTGTTTATCTTATCTAGACCTCTGTCCTTCCTGATCATAACCCAGACGTTCCTCCATATCTCAGTCTGGTTCCCTTGAACAAGTAACTTCCTCCATGTGAAGGCTCCTTTCTAAGCCTGCCACATTCACTTGATCTCCTGTTTTAGCCAGCCCTTTCCTTTCTTGCTTCCAGCCACCTGCAAGTTAGCTAGAGAGGAGGAAGTGTCTTTAAAATTAATTGTTCTGATTTGTCTTTGTTAATTGGGATGGCATAGGCTTGCAACCCTAGTTATGAGGACATTAAATTAGAAATAATGAGAATTTGTTACAAGAATCCATGTGTTTGTTAGAAAAGCAGTTGTTCAGCTCAAAGGCCTACAAGTAGAAGAGGTAGGGATATTCATAATAGGGTTATAGGAGGGACAAGGAGAAGGATGAAGCCATCTACTCAATATCTTACAATTCTGTATAGCAAAAAGTAGGGGGATTAACAGGAAGAGCTGAAAGTCTCAGTGCATGATCAAAACTGCAAGTTAATTGGCATAGCAGGCGCTTGTTCAAGTAATTTACATGACTAGAATATTAATATGGAAGGGTATAACTTGCTCTGGAAGGGTGGGGAGGGCAAAAGAGAGGGAGTGTTTTCTTGCATATCAAGATTATACAAGAATTGTTCTAAGGTCCAGGGTGAGAAAGAAGATAGATGGGTTGTAAGTTTGTGGGTGAAAGTAACAGGAAAAAATAAGAGCACTGTCACAGCGTAGGCTTTTGTATGCCACTGAAGCGGGAAGATTAAGTGAATGATGCTTTTGTAAACTGATAGAACTGTGTGAAAGCGCTGGACTTGGTGAAATGCAGAAATTTAACTGCTCTGGACATCTGGTAGGAAACCAGAAAAATAGGAGGCAAACCATCAAGTTCTAGAAATGTGTTGAAAGCGATCTTATAGAATTGTGGGGAAAAAAGGAAGCTCTTCCAGATTTTATTCAAGCCAGCTATTGGGGACTGGTTGAGAATGTGAAGATGTAAAGCAGCTTGGGTGAGACTGACTGTAAAATATCAGAGCTCCTGGTCCTTAAGCTGGGAAAGCAAAATAAAACCAATGGACATGAAGAAGTCATTATTCAATAAATACACATAATTGGAAAGATTTTCTGGGAAACAAGCTGAGATACGCAATAGATTTGCCAGTTCCTTTAAAAACTTATATTAAAGGCAGAAGCATAAACTCTTCCAATGCAGAAGCACATTAAGAAGTGAATGTAGCTAAATCAGGAGTGTTTCAATGACTTAAAACACAAGAAGAGAGCATAGGAAGTTGGTAACTAGGTCAAATTACAAAGAAAAAAAAAAGTATAAAAACATGGGGATAAATTAAAAGGGCCGAGACAAAAAATGAAATACATCTCATGAGAAATATAAAGCATAGCAGGAGGGTATTCTAAAGGCATTGTAGTAGGAAGAAGAAAATCAAGGGAGAAAGTTGGTTTACTTCTCAAAAAGAAGAAAAACATACTGATACTAAAAAAGCAATTTTTTAAAATTTCCATCTTAACAGCAACAAACCCCATGGTCAGACAACAAAAGTATTTAACACCAAAGATAAAGGGGTAAGAACTGAGACTACAGTTGGGAGGAAAAAAAATCTTGGATACCTGAACAACATAAGATGTATTAAAATGCGTTGCATCTGGTGAAATTGAGCCTGGATATTATTTAGAGGGCTAGCTGTGGCAGTGGCAGCATTATCACTAGTTATTTTTGAAAGCACATGAAGGATGTTTGAGGTTCCAGACTGCTGAAAAGGGGCAAACAAGTGAGAGAGGAGGAACTCACAAAAGATCAGTCATCTTAACTTCAGTCATGGACCAATTAATTAAACTATTTATGGGCTTCTGAACGACAACAAAGAGATAAGTAGCAACAAACATTAATTTGTCAAGAGCAAATCATGTCAAACCAATCTGATTTTCTTCTATGACAGAGTAACGGGTGTCAAGAATAGGAAGAAGCAGTAGACATCATACATCTTTGACTTAAGTGGGTTTTTGTCACTATGCCATATAATTCCTATGTGCAAGGCAGAGAAACAGGGCTACATGAAACTACTAAACAGCTTACTGAAAATGTATTTTGAGAGCAGCGGTTCATTATTACAGTAGAAACATATCAAAGGGGGTTCCACACTGGGGGTGTTTTCTGGTCCAATACTATGTAGCCGTTTTAGCAATGACTTAGAATAGGAAATGTTTCTATCATCTGAAGATAACAGCAAATAGAGGGCAGCTGCAGTCATGTCCAAGGACAGGGTGATAATTAAAAATTTTGTTGAAAAATTCTGAAAACCAGGATGAAATTCAATTACAATAACTGCAAAATTTCACTCCCAGGAAGTAGTAATCAGCTACACAGGGTAAGGACAGACTTTGTACCGCAGAAAGAAATACTAGAGATGTAGTAAACCAAAGTTTAACAAGATTCAGAAACATCAGACTGTTGCAAAAAGAGGTGGACATTTTTTTAGAGATACATATTTGGGAGTGGCATCCTCAAAACTTGCAAAGTAAGCCTTCTGCTTTACCCTGTGCTAATAAGGTCTCTTCTGGTACAGCCTGAGCAGGCTTGTGATCCACAATTTGATAACAATCTAGAGAAAGTAAAGGGACAATCAAGGAGAATGAGGACTAGAAAACTTCATCTGTGAGGGAAGAGTGAAGGTAATGGGGCTGCGTAGTCTATATAGAAAAATATAGAAGCATGGTACGAGACTTCAAATGCCTAAAAAATAGCTGTGAAAGAAAGGCAATGCATTCTTTTCCATGTTTGCTGGTGGATAAATTTGCAGTTAGGGAGATATAGGTTAGGTATTATGAAAATCTTTCTAACAATAAGGCCAGAGAAACAGTGGAATAGATAGCCTAGGATGAAGCCTTCATCACTGGAGTTTTCTAGGATGAAGTTAGATGTACCACGTATACAGAATGATGTATCTGGAACTGAATCTGCACTGAGGCACGGCAATGACTAGAGGATATTCCAGATAGTTCCTATGACTTGTCTGATTGAACAACTTTAAATTATTATGGGAGAGGTGGGGCCAGTCAATTAAATTTGTCTTCAGCTGCCTATTTTTTTTCAGTCATTTTGCTTTGGGTTAAACTAATACAGTCATAAAGTACCATAGTTGCCGGAGCAACATGCTGGAGCTACTGCAAACCCTCTCCAAATGTGTCACAGCCCAATGAGTGCTGCAAGTTAAAATTTTAGAAGTTGTATATTCATTTTTCCCCATACATAGATTCTGAGGTTTTAATAAATTTACCTGAACAAATGCAGCAGTTTTATTTAATCTGGTTATATTAGTCTCATGTGAGTGCCACAGATCTCTACAGCTCCTTCTCACTGACTGTCTTACACGTATCAGTTAAAAAATTGATGAGCTTTAGGCCTTCCTCTTTGCTTCCCTTCCCTTCTCCCATCAGTGACTCAACAATGAGCTAATAGAAACTTTACTGAGAAACAGAAACGTTCACATAAGTAACTGCCAGTCTGTTGCTGAAGATAGAAACATATGGATAGGCTGGAGAGCCATATGAGGTGCTGAAAAAAAGACCCAGGTGCAGGGAATTCAGTAAAGGACAAAAGCATGTTTGCTGTTAAGAAATTTAATTTTTAATATTTGGTATTTGTGACACTTCACTGAGGTTCAGTGGGAGCCAGTATTAGAATGCATTTAATCACTGGTGTCTACAAAACAACATATGATTTAAATTATATGTGCAAAGGCATAAGCCACAAATATTTAGTCTGTTGCCTTTCTTGAATCAGGTAGTAGCTAAAGTTTATACTCCTGCAAGTTTTGTCTGTGAGGAGAGAAACAGACACAGGAGCTGGCAACTCTGACATGATCCAGTTTATTTACCAAGAGTATACACAAGATGAATGAAAAAAAAAAGATTGTTTCTTCACTTTTCCTTCGCACTGCTCTGCAAGTATCTGATACTGTGCCTGGTGCTTCCTTGCTCATATCTTCCCTGCTTTTTTGCCCATTGCCTTCATAGGCATGAAATAAAAATCAGAGATTTCTAATCCAGCTAACGCCCAGCCTCCATACCCCTCTGTGTTAGAAGTACATAAGCTCCAGTCCACAGCACCGTATAGCCTTACTACACACCTGTGCTCCTCATGGTAGCCTCTATTGTTTAAATTACCTGATTGCACAACAGCAATTGGGTAATTTTAACAGCTTCTTTGCATTTGCACCACATGGAAAATGCCTCTTAAACTGATAAGTTTTAGCTGTGCTTGAATGAACCAGTAACACCATGTGTTGCCTGTATTTAGATGCATCTAACAGCTATTCACAACAATTACGAAAAAAGGGTTGGGAATTGCACAGGTTCAGGCAAATATACCTGCACTGTTCACCCTGGGTCTGATCCAAACCCCACTGAAATCTATGGAAATACACCCACTGATGTCAGTGGGCTTTGGATCAGGACCAAGGCTACTCCAGCCTTTGCTCAGATCTTACTCTGGCAGTTCTCCCATTGAAGTCAATGAGATTATTCCCTGATATAATAGAGCTCACTGTCAGGAAGATTTTAATGATATTCAACCTACATTTTCCATGTCTTCATAGCACCCCATTATTCCTAGTTACGTCTCATTATTTTTTTTTTCCAGGGACCCAATCCTAACCTCCTTACTCAGGCAAAACTCGCAGTGACTTCAGTTAAGGAAGCAGGACCTCACTGTCATCTTTACTATTCGGAGGCTGCTGTAATGCCCCCCACCCCCCACCCCCACCCCCCCACCCCAGCCCCGATGTCATCATGTAGGCAAGCCATACATGGTATTTTTGCTTGTAAAGACTGCAGTACTGAGCCTATGGCAATACTGAAGAGGAGAGAAAAATGAAAAGATTTGCCAGTACAATTTCAAGACATACAGCAATATGAATTTTTAAATAACATTTGATCTTATAAAAACATTTTATCATCCTTCCATCAGACGTACATCCTCACAGCTATATAAAAATCTCTAGTAAAATTATTGTAAGTAGTTTCTTTGATTAAGAACTGAACATTTGTGGTTTAGAATAGCTTTATAATTTGCTGTGGACAAGACAGATAACGTGATACCTCTTTCTCAACAATCATTTATTATGTATAATTTGGCCTTTCTGGATGGTTGAATTGGAATGTCTCCTAAATTACCAGAAGTTAAATGCTTCTTATACATACTAAAAATGGTAATCTCCTATAAAATTGTATTAAAAGCTTGGATTTTATTTAGAATTAAGACATCACATATCTCCCATGGTCTTCATGCAAATAAATTTTTTCACACTTACAATTCTGTTAGCTTAAAAGGTTAAACTCTGGTAGTGGAATCTCATTATTTTTGTCTCTTGGTCTGTGACGCGCCAGAGAAGAGTATGCAGAGTCCCTTCCCCTCCATCTGGTCACTGGTCAAAAGAGTACCAAGACAGGGGACACTACCAAGGCAACCTGGTTATGATGGTACCTGCAGTTGATGGGCTGAAACACTATATACAGCACGTCAGCGTAGAGCAACACCAAGCCCAAAATCCCCTGGTCAGGTGTCATGGGTAATTGTACCTTTGCTCATTTATAAAGTTCTTGGAACAAGAGCCCTCTTTTTGTCTGTGTTTGCACAGCAGTAGGCGCTGAATGATGGGGTTTTGTGGTAGTACTGTAACACTACTGATAATATTTATACTAAATAAAATCATACCAATGAAAAGAGTGTATGGACATTACACAGTACATAATGAATAGTCAAAAATATGTTCCCATCCCTGATACTGTGTGCTTCCCTACTCTGTTCTCAAGAAATGGTACGAATTCCTCCAGCATAGATACATGGTCCTCCCTAGTGAGGACATGATTTTTCCAGTTAGGGATATCAGCTATACCCAAACAGCTGTGGTAAACCACATTTTCTCCACATGCTAGATTTCCCCAGTTCTTTATCATATCCTAGTAATTAATCATTGTAGATTTACATGTGTATTCCCTTTGCTATTAGTTACATTCATTTTTCAGTAACTGCTCAGACATCACATACATTAAGATTAAAAATGTAAAACATTATTGCATGCTCTGCGTTCAATTGCCGTTGTCCTTATTTGCCCTACCCACTCTAATGTTATACTGGTTTACGGCAAATGGAGGTCCAGCTCTCAGGCGACTGTTCAAACCTATTTTTTAATAAGATGAAACAAAACACTCTAATGTTTGTGCAGTTACGGAATTGTTCAGGAATGCTGCTCTGAAATTCAGCATATTCAAGAGGCATTTACTCGCCAACTGAAGAAGTTTGCTTCTTTATTCCAGCCCATCTCTCCTTTCCAGATATGAGGAAGCACAGATAATTAAGATGCAGAAATGCATGGTAAAGAATGACCTGAAGAGCCCATCTGCATTATCACTTTTAGTTCAGACCAGTTTGCTTTCAAGTGGATCTCCCAATAATCCTAACTTACCATTCTTTTGTTTGCATCATAAAGCGTGCAAATCCGTTTTCTTTCAGATAAAGCTGAATCAAAAGATGCACCCTAAGAGCCCATCCAATTTGTTTCAATACAGCATTCTGTCCATGGGACCAGACCTGAGTTAGTCTTGAGTGAAACCTCCCAAAAATACGTTGTGGACATCAGGTTCTCTGTAGATCTTCATCGCACTGCACTAATGGGGACAGAGTTGGTGCTGTATGACTACAGCTGCCTATTTCAAAGAGACCAGTCCTGTAGTGCCTCTTCTACTATGTCTTTTCCACCCCATCTCCTGTTTTTTTAACCCGATCCTTTGGCCGCATACTGATGGTGCAGCTTTTTCCACAAAACAAGTTAGACAAAAAAATCAGCAGAAAAGGAGGAATGCTTGTCACCAGAGTCCAGGCACTGTCTTAGCCTGTTTACTGAACAACCAAGAAAGAGAATGGGGATGAAACTCACCTCTCAGGCTTGGATATTTGTGGCGTACTGAAAGGCACAGACTTCCCCGGATGATGGAAAAGGAGGAGACTCTTTATTGTTACAGCAGTACATATTTATCAGTAGGTTGTTCAGAAACAGCATCAGCTTGGATGTTGAACCATCTCTAATGTGAAATTAGACAGTCACATTAATGCATTGTGTGTATATCTATTATTTGTTGTACCTACACTCTTTCGTGTCATATACTAAAAAAATGTCTGTTTAAATTCAGACGTGTTTGAAAAGCATCGGATTTTGTAATCAGCATGAGTACTGGTTTTATCTGATATTACATGGGTTTCACAGAAAGATAAATGTTGGACTGTGTGTATCCTCTTATTTCCATTAACCTTCTTTTCCTCATTAATAACTGACCTAGAGCAATAAGAGCCACCCATGAATTCAAGCAAATAAAGCAATCCAATTCTTCAGGCCCAGTGCTTTTTCCTGCATTGAGCCTTAGCAGAGTAAGCAGCAACATGTCTGCTAGAAACTATTTACAACTCCACAGAAAACAGTTTTTTACTGCATTTCTTGTTTCACCCATTTAGCCATTCTATCCCTAATAGAATAACTTAATCTGTGCATACTAAAAACCCTGTTAATATTCTGGACCTGGAAAATTAGCCAAAAATCCATAGAAAGATAAGCATAATAGCACACAGACAATTAACATGTATATTTAGTGTAACAGATCCCAATATCAATATCTCCCGTATATTCTTTCCAATTCAGACCAGTTTTGTAAATTTCAACCGTGAGGTTATATCTGATGAAACAGTGAAGCTACAGTGAAGAAACAATGCACAAAAAATGTTTGTAATGTAATATGAAAATGGTGTTTGGGATTTTAATACACTGTAATTGACCACACGAATTTTTTCTGTGAAAAGATAATTTGGTATTAAAATTGTGCAGTACTTACATAATGTAATTTTGATAATGACAGTAAAATACAATTTCTGTAATGCAAGTGAATCATAAACTTTTTCTTATTCAAATGAAGTATGTAATATGTCTGAATGCTGTCACTATATTACATTTTAAAAAGAACTCTGCTGTGAACTATTACTGAATACTATTATATTTCATATATATAACAACAACTGGTGAAGTCCCAATATAAACATCTTAAAATGGCACATTGCATTTATTTGGGAAATAATGAATCCTGTGGGAGCAAGTCAAACTTTTTGTTCTAGACAGTTTTATTACAGGTTTTTTAAAGAGCTGAACGTTAGGAACTCTGTCCCTATGTTAAGTTGAAAACTGAAACTGTGATAGATTTCGACCTTCCAAAGATAAACATTAATTCCCATGGATACTCAGGGTTCCCATCGTTCCTTGCATTGTATCAGGCTTCTGAGGCGAAGTGGTTTAATCTATTAAGGATCTGACCAGAGTGAAATTGCACTAATGGTAGAAGTGCTACTTTATTTGTGGCATTCATCCTAAGACAAGGCTTTTTCATTGCTGTTTGTGCAAGAAGTAGTGTTGCGCCACTTCTAAGAGATCTTGAAGGAATTTTGATACATGGAGCAGTCAGAATGAAAGAAGCTATCTGAGTTATTTCTGCAAGTTCGTTCAGTCAGTTTTTCAATATATAACATTCCTGCCTTTTTTTTTTTCTCCTCGGGGCTCCTTCCTCCTCCTCTCCTGCACAGGAGAGTTGCACACTCCTTCTCCATGAGCAGAACAGGCTCCATTAGAAGGCTTGCTCAGTTTCCACAGTAGGCTATGTAATCTGGGGCAACGCAAAAGCACACTTTGATGTTTTTAACTTATGGTGCTTTCCTCCTTACAGCTGGCAAGTGGAGTGGTGCAGATAAGTCTGCACCACATCATGGGGATCTTTGTGTAAACTGAGGTGAGTGTTGGAAAGATTATGACTTGCATTGTGCCCCCTTTGATCTGTGCACATATTCGCATTTGATCCCTGCAAAACACATTCAGCCATGTACGAAGCAATTCTGTCTCCTTTGTCTAAGGCTGCTAGATACTACACTGGGCATTCTCTTCTGTTTTCTCGAATGTATGTTTAAAGTGGAATATATATAATGTTTCCTTATGCTGCTAAATTTCATTTGCAAAGATATGTTTTATATACTGTAAATTTTACTTCTTACCAAAAATACATTATCCTGAAAGCAAACTGAGTCAAGTGTTCTCAATGTGCCTGTAATTCCTTTGCAATTGTGTGAGGTGTGAAATTCACTTGACTGTTCTTACTGAAAGATCTGAAGGGTGGGAGATAAAAAATTGTTTTACTTCTGCCAAGCAAGCAGAGAGAAGTATAGATCATGTATATCATTTTTGGAAAGAAGATGGAGGAGTTGTGGTTCCAAAAGACATCCTCAAAAGAAAAAAGAAAAGGACATAGGACAAATATTTTTTTTTCGTTGTATATATGATATATGTAAAGAGACAGTAAAGGTTTATTACACCAGAAGATAAAATAAGTGGTTGATTCAGCTAAATTAAAGTTTGAAGTAGAAAAAAATATGCAGAATGTCCCTGGTACAAACTTCTTAAAACAAGGTGTTTCTCTAACTCATGATAGGAACCAGAAACAACCTTTTTGGGGGTGGATGAAAGGGTCTTTTTGATTTTTTTGTAAGTGAATTTGAGATTATTTTTACTCTTCGTTTGAAAATGATGACCCACTCATAAAAGGAGACATTAAATTTCATAATAAGAAATTTACTCATGAATTAAATGCGGGACTCACAAGAAAATATCTGCGTTGGTGTTGGTGATCTGGTATTTTGCCTTCTCAGTCATTACCTTAGCGTGGCACTAGGAGGCAATCTGCTATTAGAGGTGTCATCCTTCAGACATCAAAGTCTTTGAATATTGTGATATTTCCGCATCAAATGTCACTGTTCGTGAGAAGGTTTTTGTGTGTCAAATCCCAGCCTGCATTATTACACTGTCCTTAGTGTCTTCCATATACTTTTAGAAAATGGCAGATTGGTGATTAACGGTACCTTCCTGAGACTCCGTCCACAGGTTTAGCCAGTCGTTTTGATTTCTAACACACCAAATATGTAAGTGAGGTTAAGTCAAGGGATATTTAGACTGCAGCTCTTGACAGAGCTGTGATAGCCAAATTGCCTGTGTTGACAAGACGGATGTGTTTCCAGGTATGCCCAGAAGGAGACCAGCTTAGATAACCTTAACAAGGAAATATGCATCTTTCTGTACTGTGGACATCTCTAGGGTAGAAAGCAGCCAAAAAGGGGCTGGGGTTGAAAATGCATGGTTTGGAGACAGGTACCAATGGGGCAGCTATGTAGAGTTTAAGCTCTTAATGGAAATGAACATACAAAATAATAAAAATGCTAATTGGTCAGAAGAAAGAACATGGACATTCTCAGATTTGTCACCAAAATGTGTACATTTTTTAATTTCACTTTACCTCAGTTTGCACCCTTGTTATTTTCACAGTTGTTCTGAAAATGAACCGATTAATACTTTTGTGCCTCCAGACGTTATAAACATATCAAAACCATAGGCAAACCTAGGAGAAAGTTAATTGTTCTGTTTTCACAATGGGGTCAAAGAAGTGTACTATGCTATACATAAGGCTGTTACCTTGTAAAACTATTCTGTGTGCTAAATTAGCAGGTGATCTTTCAAAAAAAGTCACCTAAGTACATGTCCTGCAAGATTGCATCACCGTGCATATGGGTAGTAACTACGGCTTCTCAGGCAAGACTCATGCCAGCACTTCCTGGCTGTTGAGTGCTTGACTTTGCTGCCTTACATTGTTTTACTTTCATAAAAATTCTCTGTTGTTGTTTGGGACCAAATGTATATTTATGTATTTTGTAGTTCTGTAAAGAATGGTATTCAGAAGTTTTGAAAGACTCCACGCCTATCACAGAAGGACTCTGAGATAGAGCAAGCAACATGCTTTTAAACAAGCTTCCACAAGTGTTTACTAAGACAGAAGGTTGAATTTGATTTGGCTGTGCTCATGCTCCTTTTGTTTACTTTCTGTGAATATTTTAGCTAATAGGTTTACTGTTAGGATTGTTCATAGAAACAGCACATTTTAAGCAAATATTTCAAAAATTTAATTGATAATGTATTTTAGACTGACAAATATAAATGTTTTCACCATAAATCTAATTATAAGCTTTACTGGTTTTAATGTATGTTATATTATGTAATCATTAAATCAGGAAGTGTGTCTATACGCACATGGTTTTACATTTAGTTAGGAACTACTATCTCCTAGGTTAAATAGCAACTACAAAGAGGGCATTGCAGATCACCGACTTGACTCTCAAGAATTCTAGATATTAAGCAATTTCAACAATGTAGTACAAATCCTCAGACCTTTTCATTCCCTTAGATGCTGTCCTTTGCATAAGCCAGTCTTAAAGTCTGTGTTTCAAGTGTTGGGATGTGTTATGATATTGCGAGGTAGATCAAAGGATGCAAGAAAATAGATACTGAACAGTTGTCAAAGAAAACAGAGAATTTTGAACTGCGATCATGACATATGTAACAGAGGACAAATTTCTAATAATCTCAATTTTCAAGTTCTGTTTAAATGTAATTCTTTATCTACAAATTCTCTTGCAGGTTTGAAATCTTGTACAGAATTTTGTCTTGTTTTTTATAACCTCCCTTCACATTTTAGAAAAAAACAGTAATCATGTTTGTGTCTCTCTAATATAAACATAATTAACATTGGTGGTATATGAAATTAATGCTGCCTGTAAGGAAAGAGCGTCACAATTAAATCACAGATTTGCTGCTGTGCAGTTTGAAGACGTGAGCTTTGCTCACAAGACAATGGGCTTATATGCCATATTCCATAGATTCTCATTACATGTCTTGTGTCAGCAAAATGGTATTAGGCAATCTCACCACTTGCTTCAGCTCATATTAATATTATTTGTAAGACAAAATGGTCCTTGATATTATGCTTCTACTCATTATCAGAAATAATTTTGTCCTGGAATGTTAATATTAAAGTTTATATATGATAACATTACTGTGTGTTTTAATGAAAACAACTACTGTTTTAGTGACTCATTTTATTTTCCAGTATTTCCTGGGAAGTGCTGCATGTCTTTTTAAGGAATACAAAACCAAGTTGGCTGCAGCTCAGCTGAGAGGCTGATTCCATAGGCTGTGCTTGGAGGCTTCCATTTAAACCAGTAGTCTGGACGGGGCATACCTTTTTCAGCTTCTCAATTATGCTCTCTTGCACTGAAACACTATAAAACAACATTATTTGAGACTTCAAATATAATGGAAAACTGAAAATCACTAAATAAAAGTGAGCCAGGGAAAGAGAGAAAGACAGGGAAAAAGAGGCGGAATAGTGTCAACCCTGCCTGGGACAAGCCATATCAACATCAGCTCATGAGACGGCGGCTGCTTCGGTGCACAACACCGTCCTAGACATGCACTGCCTACAAAACTATTAAGCAATAACTACATATGTAGAATATGATACCAACTGCAGGTTTGGTTTTGGGTTTTTTCTCAAGTTTTTTTTCAGTAGAAAAAAAAACAAATTCAGTTTGCATTTTGGCATAATTAAGCATACTGCGATTTTGAATTCAAGAACAAATTCACTGTCCGTGCATAACCAAAGCTCTCAGTGAATATAATGCATATATATTGCCAGATCATTCCACATATGATATTTGAAATATTGGAGCCTACTTACAAAAAGGAAATCGTGAATAATTGTGTTGGTATATTTTTGGAAATACATTAAGTTTTGTTAATAGTTTAAAGAAAATTGTAAACCCTGAAATATACAAACGTAGGTCTAATTACTACCCTATCAAGATATCTCAGCAAAAAAACTGAATTTCAAACCTTTGTAAATTTTTTTTTTGCCAGTATAACATATTTGTTGTTCATAATTGTGAGTTAGGACAGTAAACATTTTCACTGTTATCTCTTTTCAGGAAGAAGCAAACCATTCAGACCCAAAATTGAGGGCTGTTCTTACTCTGTTCAGATCTTAATAAGAATGTGAAATCTTTTTCTTTCTGCGTTTATATTTGTTTCCGTGCTCTACATTGGCTAGTCTGGTTTATATTTCCACCTAAAATGGACAAATTCTACAGTCATTTAAACCCATCCAACCCTATCGACCTCAGCCATATTCTTACCCTGATTTACAGCCTCATTAGGATTTTAATGATGTAAATGAAAGTAGAATTTGCTCCTAAATCTTCACTCTAAATTAAAGAGTGTATTCACCTCTCAGTGCAGGATGTGGGAGTATGTGCCTCAAACACAGAACACACAGCTAAAACTTGGCAGGCAAGGTCTCGGCTAGAGGGTGGATTTTTTTAAAATGTTGAGCTCAGTTCTCTCCTTAGATAAGCAGGCACACATTCCCATGTATCTTGTAAAATCTTTAACAGTTCTACACATGCATGTACAAGTGTAGTGCTGTTTTTACAAGATAGACAACAATTCTTACTCACATATCTTTCTGATGAGAGAATCAAGTCATCAGGCTAAATATATTTGGTTTTACTGAAGCTGCAAGACTATGGAAATAATAGACACTTACCAGCTCTTGGAACTTTCCTGGAGCACCTGCAGTAAAAAAAAAAGGTCCTCCTGCACCAGAGGTCCAGTCCTAAAAAATCTCGAAGTGGGTGGTGAATGAGAAAGTGTGTGGGATGGTTATTTTTCTTTATTTATTCTTTTATTTAGACATCTTAGCCTTAAAGCCTGATCCAAAGCTCATGGAAGAAAAATTCTCATTAACTTCAGTGGCCTGAATCAGTTCCTGAGAACAAAAATACCGTGTATCACTTTCATTATCTTCTATAATTTTAAGCCAGAAAACCTTTTTTGCTTCTAACACATCATATATTAAACAGTAGCTATGAAGGACTTAATATTTATATTATACAAATCCCATTGTCTTTAAATGCATTTTACAGCACAAACTGGCAAGTGCCATAAGCAGCATGTTTATCCTGCCCTTATGCTCTTTGGAGCTCATATGTATGTGTAACTCCTAGTAGAGACCCACGTTACCTGAAATCATTCTCTTCTGACCCTCAAAACTGCACCTATTGCCAAAGAAGATATCTGCTAGAACCTGCTCCAGAAGAGTAATTTCCATATAATCTTCTCTTGGAAAATTCAGAAAAGCAAAATTATGGGAGATCAGAATGACCCTGGGCAGCTGATTTGATATGCTGAGCCTGGAGTTCATTCAGCCATTGCCGCCCAAATGCCAATAAATTGTAAGCAGTGTCACACATATTATATATCATTAATGGAGAATGATGGTGTGGCTGGTAACACTGGTACCATGCTTGGCAGGTGCTTGACCAGGGACACAGAGTCACACAAGATCATTAGTGCAAGATCAGGCTGCATGTCATATGGTCAGGTTTGAATAACTATGCACAAGAGGAAGAAGTTAAGAATTTCTTGCTTATATGAAATTCGGGCTGTTTGGTTTTGAGTTTATTTTAAAGCATATTGAAGCTTGATTACTTTTAGTAATAGGTGAAGTACTGCAGAGTCAAGAAGCAGAATTTTTAAAGATCTTACATAACTCTAGAGATATTTTTAAGCATGTTAATTGGCAGGTGCTTCTCACAAATAAGGAGGTGACTTTCTGAAAATATATCTGCCCCTTGAGTGTAGCATGTCTTATTTTGTAGCTTTTATCAACAACAGAATTCATCACCTGTAAAAATGAAGAAGGTGGCACTCATTTTTAGAAAGAAGTAATCAGGAGGAAGCTTTCTTCCCCAAAACAAAATGAAGCTGTGAATAGACCAGATCAGGAAGAACACAATCAAAACTAGGCAATTTTCAAATTCTGCACAAGCATTCAGGCTCCCCATACCTTCCCCCATCCAATCTGTCAGTGATTGCAAGAGCTTGGGACCCCATTATCTCTTCAAAGTGATCGCTGCATCAGTAGAGATTGTTGGCACAAGTGAAGTTTGAAGGATCTGGTCAGCACATATATATATCTATGTATATAGATATATAGATATATATAGTGTGAGTATTGTGCCAGCGAGCCCATGGGTGGGCAGTGGCAAGCCCCATCACTCTGCTGTCTCTGGTCCTCGCAGCTTAAAAAAGCAGTTCGTGGAAAGACGGGGAAAAATCAAGTGTTTAATAACAGTGCTGTCAGTAACTGGTTTATATTCATTTTCTCTCTTTTGCTTGATACAGCTACCCTTAACACCCATCAGAGAGAAATACTTGGATCTTGCTGCATACATGCAGGAGGAAGAATCAGATGCTGTATACCTCACCTTGAGGGTGAAAACCAGGGCATTTTACTATAAATGTTTACGCATTAATACGCAGAAACCTGTTTTAGTAGGGTGTTTCTGGATATCTTAATTCTGCTGATGCAAAGTGAGAGTGAAATTACAGGTGCCAGTTTGCAATGCAGAATGCTGATAAACAACTTGCCATTTTGCAGTGGCTGGTCACATCTGGAGCCTTTTGGGATGCAAAAGTACTGGAGGATTATTGCAAAACTTAGAGACACTAACGTTATGGTAACTTTTGTTTTTAACCTAAATTTGTAGATTTTTTTTTCTTCCTTATGGAGGATTTTATGTGTTATATTATACTTATTTAGCTAACCAGCTAATTCAGCAGCAAAGCAAAAAGAGAGTCAGACCTACAGCTCTCGTCAGAAAACTTTTCTAGTTTGACCTTAGACTGAGACAGGCTGGTATAAAACCATGGATCAGTGGATTGTGTTTCATTAATTTCAGCATATTTTAAAACTCTGCAGTCCCCAGCTCTGACCTAGCGCTCTGACAAAGTTAGTGCACAGTGTTCAACACCATGGTACTGTGTTGAAAAAAACCTGTGGGATAAATTTGATTTTTTCTTTTTTCACCTTTAAGTTATGATAATACTTCCATAACATAGAAAATCAACAAATACACATATAGAGACAGACAGATGGATCCACAACACAGGCTGTGAAGGCTATAGCAGTAAGAGTCCCTCGCGCTCTCTCATTTTGTTATTTTTATAATTATTCCTGTATGGGCTACATAGATATAACATCCAATTTGATTTTATGTATCACTGCAGTCTTCGACCATTTTTAAAGCACTCAGTTACTCTCTCTTGAAAATCCCTGCTGAAATTTGAGAGGCTGTTACGAATTAGTATCTGTTTATAATATTATTTGTAATTTCTATTTGTTAGCATGTGTATGGAAACACAAAAGGGCTTGAGAAAGGTTTCATTCTTCATGTTTCTAGTACACAGTAGTATTTTGAAATCCTTGCAAAATTTCCATCAGGTCACTGTAGTAATAATTATGCATGTATGCAGTTAATGTTCCCTGACTGCTTCTGATCCGCTATGTCTGTTCCCTTTCTGTGCTCTCCTGTTGAGATCATACAGTCTGAATATAACACACAGCAGACTGGTCAGAACTCCATGCCCTACCAAATTTATAAACCCTGCCTGTGGAAGAAATATTCCAACCCATACAAAATAAAAACTGAAATGTTAATGTGCACATTTTTTTCTCTAACATTTAGTGTATACTTGTTGTGTTAGAAATATCTGAAATGGCTTTGATGTATTTTCTGTGATTATCCACAATTTCCTATTATGTAAGGTATCTCTTGGGAGACTTTATACTCAAGAATAGGTTGCATTGGGAATTATAACTAAGATCTGGTCCAGTCTGGTTTTTCAGCTCACTGAGCATTACTGTTGTGGAGAGCACTGTATTTTTCCTATACTGTTTAGTGTGTTTATATAAAATATTCACTCTGAAACTGAGAATGCTCCAAATTTATCCTCTTGTGGCACACGTGATCTTTCATGAGAATCCAGTTAAATATAGTTTTTTTGCTTCAGAGAAGACATTGTCAAGTTGGGTCTGGCTTTCTTCCCCCTTCTGTTTGAAGGTCAGTGATCATTTAGGACACTTTTCTACCATGCATTTCAAATACTAAGGCAGTGTTTGTAGCAGGATATGGGCCATAATTTATCAGTGAATCTCAATTTCTTCTTCAACCCCTTTCTGGTAATGTGGTGCAGAGAAGCATGTTCTCACTGAAGTTCCCGCTTGATGATGGTAAACATCTATAACCGTGTGACTTTAGTCTTTAGACCTGTGACAATGTCACACACACTACTTCCATCCCATTGAGAAGTATTTGGTTGCACATTAATAGTTGTGGGAAGAGAAATTCTGATAGTTCTTCCCCTTGGCCATATGTGCTGGTTGTTGGTGTCACCTTTGGTAGCCCTCTTGGGGAGAACAGTGTGGGGGATGTAATACTAAAGTTTGACACGTGTCTTAGAGCTCAGCAGCCTTGCCACCTCTGCCATCCAAGCATATGATCATCCTTCCACTTTTATGCATTTCTTGTATCTCCTATCTCAACTTTGTACCTGACAGTGTCCTTGGCTTTCAGTGTTTTCCTCTTACTGCCCTCTTACAGCCGTCGCATTCAAAGTCTGTTCTGCTCCTAGTTCCACCTTTATCTACTCCTTCAGAACAAAAGCTTTGCACAAAGAGTGTATGTGTGTGTTTGCAAATATAAGTGCGTGTATAAAGAAGTATCAGCGTACGCAGGATTTTTTCCAGTTTCCCATAGCTAAAGCTGCCCTTTTTGCCTTTCTAGACATTTTCTATGCGCAAAACATCATGAGACAACTCCTTCACAGTTCCACGGCTCAGTGCAGAAATATCTATGGCTTTAAAATGTTGCCAGTAAAACATTTAAAGAGATATTTAAACTGTTAAATGTGTCAAATATATTCAGTTTTTATTAACTGAGCCAGCTAATAACATACAGATTTCCCTCGTGATTTTTGCCCTACCTATCCACAGATAACAGGGCCCCAGTTCCCCCCTGCTTTTAGTGCTTGCCTTGTCTCCATCCCTGCATTCCAGCCCCCCAGAAGGGAACAGAGAAACCTTCACATTCAATTAAAATATACTAAAAAGCCTGTACTTTTCATTGAGACACACATGCTATCTTCATGTGAACAAAACAAAAATAAGAGGTGGATGCCTTGCTGTACCTTTGGAGGAACTGGGCATTTGTTCCGTTATGCTGTTAGCTAGTGTAACACACCTACACACGCGATGCAGAGTCCTTAACCGCACTGCAGAACGTTACCTTAGATTTTACTTCACCAAGGAGTATTTCTCGACCCTGGCTCTGATGGCAGCAATCCAGAGGTCTTCCAGCAAAGCACTGGCTCAACAGTGTCCACAGAACCGCCACTTCAGAGCACGGCACGGACACTCGGCACACCATCCTGCATTGTCAGCAGGCAGAGAGCAAGAATTACAAGGATTTACAGCTCTTCGAATACTGCTGATTCATTGACAAAACCGGAATTAAATTGTACGATATTAGTACTATTCATAGCCCTTCCACCCCTGTTGCAGGCTGTAATATTTCTAAAGACATTGCCATTGGTGACAGAAACTGAAGATCATCTGTGAAACTCTCTGACCAGCACTGGATCAGAAATCACTAGCAGTTTCTTACCCACAACTTTACTCTTGTTTGTAGGCTGGGATTTTGTAAGCTACCTAGAAATATGGCACCTGGGTAATGTGATAAGGAGTATAACATCCAGATTTATGGATGCATTTAAGAAAAAAAAAAATATTAAAATTGAAGGTTGGTGTTCAACTGAGATACATTATGGATTAGTGTGGTGGAGGAACAAGTGCATCCCAGTGGGTAATTTGCCTATTGCTATTCACTTGAGCAGCTCCAGGACTGGATGCCTGGATGCTGTACTTGACCCTCCAGTCTTTCCTGACAGTCGGCCGTAGTACTTCTACTGCATTGGTAAATGATATAATGAATATGGTTAAAAGGAGGGGGATACAAGGGTTAATGAGCTGTTGGCATTTCTCCTCTGCTTTGTGGTCTGCTAAGTGCACAAAATAACTTCATGCCAAATTCAGCACATTTGGGAGTCCTTATCAGAAAGAATCTAAACATGGGCACAGAAGATTTATGGTGAAATGGGGATCCCTCTAAAAAGATGTGGTTGCAAAGAATTCACTGATACTGAGACTATTTGTGCCAGGGGAAAAAAAAAAAAAAAAAAAAAAGGCTATGTGGCTTTTAAGATCCCTCCCCAGGAGGGGAGCCTAGGACCGGTTGTAAGCCCAGGGGCTGTTGAGTGAGGCATGGAGCCCCAGATGGCAGCCAAGTTGAGCACTGGGGAGACACCTCGAGATTGCAGTCAACAAATCAAGGCAACTCTTGAGTTTTAAACTGTGCCCAGAAAACTCTTCTTCCTTCTTGTCTGATGATGGTCTAACACAGCGAGCTGCAGAATGTGCCCTTGGAGTAAGGTAAATGCCCTGATCACTAGTCTGCAGGGTCATATTTACCTTTTCTACGTAATCCTCCCAGAATCTGGGATATGTTTCTGGGGAGGTGGGGAGCTGGGTCTATCTTCCAGCTAGCCAAGTCTCTTCTGTCCCTGCAGTGTGTTGAAAAAACGTGGCTAGAGCTCTATAATTGGAAGGGTCTGATCCTATGTAATATATCCTGAGAATATTTAACAGGGGTGGTGGAGGGAACCTGAACGGAAAGTCATGTAGTTTCCATAGTGCAGTGAAAGTTAAGGCAGGAAATGTCAGATTGGACTATGTGGTGCCCAGCAAAATGTTGAGCCAAAAAGGAACAGGCCTATGAGCCCACAGCTGCCGGCAGCTGGAGGGGGATATTTTAGACTATCATATTCTGCTTAGCTCTTCAGTTCCAACCAAGCCCTGTTTCAGGTACCTGCAGGCATCCTTTACTGAATCGAGCCCATCTAGTTTACATAACATTTTGAAGAATTAAAATGCTGTGCAGTTAGTATTGATACTGTGATAGCTCAGGCAGGATCAGGGCTGCATTGTGCTAAGCTCTTCCAGGCGGCTAGATAAAAGTCTTTGATCCATAAAGTAGACAAGGCATTAGTAGAAATACAACAGATAAAGCTGAAAAAACAAAGAAAGCTGCAACAACAGCTCACACATTTGTCCACGCTGAAGGGTTGACAGTCAATCTCATATGGCGTGGAGAAGGGGACAAGGAAAGGTGGCTCTGCTTGGCCTCACAGAGCACTAACTGTTATTACAATCACTATCAAAGTCAGAGGAAATTGCATCCATTTTACTGTTGAAACGTACAAGATGTACAAAGCTTTCCTAGCATCCATAAACAGTTAAATATATTAGAAAATAGAGGACATGAGCTTGCTGTTGTTCTTCAGTCTCAACTTGTATTGCTTTCAGTGGCCATTTAACCTTGATAAAGACAGAAGGATCCAGGCGCAATGTTTTTAATTACAAGTGGCATTTCTAAGCCTTCTGTGGTTGGTGCCTAATCCAAAAAAGTGACTTCATTTTGGACTCTGGCAGTATGGATGCTCTGTGTAAAAGGCAGACTGCAAACTAGTTTCCATCCTGCTTTAATAATAGGTTCACAATCCAGAAAGGAACTTTAAACACTTTAATATTCAGACTTAAAGCTTTCCTTCTGTAAAGGGGTTTATAACCCAGCAATAAAAGACTGCTTTTGAAAGTTGACTTAAAAGGTCTTAGGAAAGCAGTGGATTTTTAGATTTAAGCTTCCAGTATTTAAAAAAAGACTAACCACTGAACAGAGATAAACAAATTGGTAGCTTGCATGGCCAAATCTGCCCTGACTAGATGATAAGAGTTAACCTCCTTTGCACAGTCAAAACCTGCAGGATGCTCCAATGTAGAAACACTTTCAGCAGTGCTTCCTGCAAAGTGAAACTGATGGGAATCGATGCTGCTGGGAAGAGGTTCTGTGGAGCATGGCACGAACTAAGCTCTTCTGCAACTGCAGACCTGGCCCTTACCAATGAGGGCAAAGGCATGCAGAACGGGTGGGAAAGGAGAGACGGCATGCAAAAAACGTAAAGAAAGAACTGAAATGAATGCTAAGATCTGGTTTCTACATGGCAGATAGCCAGAAGAAATATTTTTCTACTGGGTGGATAAGGGTTTGTCTTCTGCTGAGGTGTAACCAAATCCCACTGAGACTCCTGTGAGCTTTCAAGGAATTGGCAGGGTCCAGGGGAATCCATGTGGAAAAAACCCAGGTTTTATCCAAATTAGATGTAAATATTCTGATGGATGAGCTATTTACCGTTTTCTTTGAGAACACTGTTAGGAGTTTTCTCTTTATTTCAACTAATTTTTTTTACTGATTTCAACACAGTTTGCCACTTTCTCCACAGTCAGCCACTCTGTATAAACCCAAAGGATCCATCTTTCCCTCAGGAAGCTCCTACTGGAGTCAGCTGCAGTATCCCTGAATTGACTGGTAAAGGCCAAATGTATTTGTCTTCTTATGGCCTCTAAATGCTGGTACCTCGCCAAGCCCCCATGGGTTGCCTTTTAGCCAAGCTATTTATACTACACATATATATATATGTGTGTGTGTGTATAAAAACATAAATTCTGTCACATCAGCATCTGGAAATTTTGCTTTGCTCCTTCTCTAAAATTACCTCTGTTTGTCAATATTTTTTTCTCAGGATGATGCCTTCAGAATGAAATGTGAAATCACAGCAGAATATTTTATATAACAGTGTAATGTCTCTTTTCCTTGACATAAAGGAAAAAATCAGTCTTAGGAGAGTTTGTGTTCTTTAAAGACCTCTGTCTCCTTTACTTTACCTGGTAGATAATCATGCTTTTAAGGGCTCTCACCCCTTGCCCAACAAAGCAGGTGAATTTTGCTTTTGTTATCCCCCGTCCCCCAGCACTCTTTGAAGAGAAGAACCACAATCTTCTCTCTCAGATGCCAGCATCACTGACTTCCAGGAAAGCAGCACGTGACTCCTGCCATGACACCAAGCCCCCGTCCCATGTGGTGGATGGGTCACACGTTCCCTGATCACATCAGCAGGCTAAATTCCAGTCCTCCACCCTAATCAAGTATGACTGTGGCAGTGCAGCCAGAGTTGGCAGGAGCCCACGGAGAGCCTTGCGGCTGTATCTCCTCGTGGAGGACCAAAGGTGATGTCCTCAGAGCGCTGAGGTCAGGGGCACAGGCCAGTCTCTGCTGCCTCTTGTCATTGCCCTTTTTCATGAGGTTTGAGCTCCTCGTCACACATGACAGTGTTCTACTCGCAGCCAACCTGAATTCATTTTTCAAGTAAGATTTCATGAGGCAGTATCAAATGCTTTCCTGAAATCCAAATATATTACATCTACTGCTTTCCCATCAGCTGCTAATTTTATAATTCCATCAAAAATGCAATCAGGTTTGTCTGGCGAGGTTTATTCTTTATAAATCCCATGATTCAATTTACCTAGCAGTGGAGGATGAAGTACTGAGTCAACCTTTGCAAGCTTAATCAAACTCATCGAAACCTCTGTGTTCAGTAGATTGAACTGGAAGTTTTGCAAGAAGAGGCTTGCTCTCAGCATTTGCCTCACTTTGTGGTTTCTAATGGGATGGAAATACTGGAAGAAAAGGCTTTGGCACTGCATTTCAGTACTTCTCCACTGTTTAGAAACAGGGAAAAGTACAAAAAAAGTGTTTCTTTTAAAGTAGACTGTTTAAGACTGTAAAAAAGGGTTCTGGAAGATGAAAAAGAAATTTTTAGGTAATGAACAGTTTAGGTCCAACTTTACTCTTAACTAGTTGTTTCCATTAACCTTTCTGAACTTGCCAGAAAAAAAAAAAAAAAAATCAAGACAAATAAAAATCCTAGACAGTTTGGGTAGGTTTTTGGCTCCTGAGATTCCACTGGCACATCTGGGATCCTCTAGAGCCCCAACCTAACAGACAGTTGACAGACATACAACTGCATGACAGACAGACAATGTCTGCTCTTTAAGACTCTTAAATTAGCACAGCATCTGATGAACTTTAAGACCTTGTCCAGTAATACTTCTCCCCATTTCAGAAAAAAACACCGCAAATCTTCCTTTCTAAAGATTTATAATTTTTATTTTCCTAGACAATTGCTTTCCTCTGTCAAAAACCTTACCCTTTCATTTGCTTTCCAGTGTGTTATGGAAAGCATTTGTGTTTGCATTTTTCTGTTTGCATTCTGTGTTTTTATATTCCCATTTGCTTTTATGTATTTCAATTTGAAAGGGCTCTCTTCAGTGTCTTTAATTCATGTACTACTCAGAGAAGGGAATTCTTAGAACTTGTAGGGAATTTGGGCACTGAACTCAAGATTCACAAAAGGTTATTTCTATAGACAAAACACTGAGGAATATAATAGCAGGGCAGAAATCAAAATTGAACTCGAAAGAGGTTTGAAGAGAGTGAATATGTTGTATAATACTATTCAGCGAAATAGGAAGTATCTTAAAGATGAGTCTTGTGTGTTGCTGCATGCAGTTCAATCAAGTGGTCAAAAAAAAAAAAAAAAAAGGAATGAAAACAGAAAACCAGCCTGGTTGATTTAAGTGTAAAATATCTGCTCTTTGAATATTGGCTAAACCATGAGCAAGTGCTCGCCACCTCAACTTAACACTGAAGCTGCCAAAAGGGATGAAGTTCACAGGGTGTGAGGGATCCACATACCCTTTTTGTACAAAGTGCTCCCAGATGCCATTGCACATGCAAGTACAGTGAGAACATCTGCCCACAGGTCCTCTGCTGCACCTGGAATACCAGCATTGCTCACGTTGTGTTGCATCTATATGGCTTGTGCTGTAATTGGGGGATAGCTTTGACTAAAATGGCTTAAGCAGCACATTCTGAAGCAGCTTGCCTGGCAGACCTGGAAGCACAACCCGTGGAGGGGTGACAGCAACAGGGCACCATGCTACGGCGCCACTTTCTCCAGCTGCTAAAGCTGCAGCTGGAAGAGGACATGCCCACAGCCAGCCTTGCCTGCTCCTTTCAAAATGTGTTTGGTCTGCCTGGTTGGTGGCTGCTCCTTTCCTGCTAGGGCCTGGGTAGTGATGAGATGGTCTATTATTTGCAGTCAAGTAATATTCTTTGGTCACACTCAAGTTGCAGTCAACAGCTCGATGTCCAAGTGGAGAGCAGTGACAAGTGGTGTTCCTCAGGGGACGGGGTTGGGACTGGCGTGATTTAGCATCTTTGTTGGAGACATGGAGAGTGGGATCGAGTGCAGCCTCAGCAAGTTCCCCAATGACACCAAGCTGTGTGGTGTGGTCGTCAGGCTGGAGGGAGGAGATGTGCCATCCAGAGGGACCTGGACAGGCTGGAGAGGTGGGACGTGCAAACCTCATGGAGTTCAACAAGGCCAAGTGCAAGGGCCTGCACATGGGTCAGGGCAATCCCAAGCACAAATACAGGCTGGGCGGAGAATGGAACAAGAGTAGCCCTGTGGAGAAGGATTCGAGGGTGCTGGTTGATGAGAATCTCAGCATGACCCAGCAATGTGTGCTCACAGCCCAGAAAGCCAACTGTGTCCTGGGCTGTATCAAGAGAAGTGTGGCCAGCAGGGCGAGGGAGGGGATTCTCCCCCTCTACTCTGCTCTCATGAGACCCCCCCTGCAGTGCTGTGTCCAGCTCTGGGGGCACTAACATCAAAAAGACATGGACCTGTTGCAGCAAATCCAGAGGAGACCATGAAAATGATCAGGGGGCTGGAGCACCTCCCCTGTGAGGACAGGCTGAGAGAGTTGGGGCTGTTCAGCTGGAGAAGAGAAGGCTCTGGGGAGACCTTAGAGTGGCCTCCCAGGACTTACAGGGGCTACAGGAAAGATGGGGAGGGACTCTTGAACAGGGGGTGTAGGGATAGGACGAGGGGTAACAGTTTTAAACTGCAAGAGGGCAGATTTAGATTAGATGTAAGGAAGAAATTCTTCCCTGTGAGGGTGGTGAGGCCCTGGCACAGGTTGCCCAGAGAAGCTGTGGCTGCCCCCTCCCTGGAAGGGTTCAAGGCCAGGTTGGACGGGGCTTTGAGTAACCTGGGTGGTGGAAGGTGTCTCTGCCCGGGGCAGGGGGGGTTGGAACTGGAAAATCTTTAAAGTCCCTTCCAACCCAAACTGTTCTACAATTCTGTGAATTCTTCAATGCCTTGGAGAGCCATTGTATCTGTATCCAGATACACAGGCAGTCCTTCTTTGGAAATACTGGTAAGTAATTGTATAATCATTTCTATGGTGACAAAGAGTGAGAACATAACTTCAAGACATTTAGAATAATAATGTGCCTAAGCAAGTGCATATTTTAAAATGCATTGCTTGTGCATGAAAAGGTCCTAGGCAACTTCTGGCAGTCAGGAGAGACAGTCTACCGTAAACCTCCTCACAGCAGGCAGCTACTCAGTCTGAAAACTAATTTCAAAAAACACAACTGGCCACTGAACAATTTTAGCAGTAGTTTTTGCTGAGCCTTTTGCGGTAAACAATGTTGTTAGCTGAGCACAAAGTGACTGGACTTCAAAATTAAGAGCCAGGCCTACAGGCAAGGACAGAAATACTGTGCTGCCCGTGGTATGCTGGAGCATCCTTTGTTACAAGGCATACTTGCCCCTGAATTCTCACACCAAGTGCAGCACCTGGAACAGCAAAATGGGCAACTTTTATACACAATGCCCGCTTATGTTCATCTGCTTGCCTGAACTGTTTCTGAAAAAATAACTCCTAAAATACTTCCAGTAAGTCAGTTAAAAAATGGGCTTAAAGACCTCTGTCAAAAGATATTAATAGTTTGTAAGCAGTAAACAAATACTTTTGCTAACTTGGGTCTGAATGTAAGACTTCCTTGGGAAATGCAGTTGACTGAATTCCAATTCAAATTGCAAGACGAGCAAAGAGATATATATATATATTCAGGGAAAGATGCATCAGGTTATTCTTAAAAGAATAGTAATGAATCTTGCCTCCTCTGAGTATTGTACATGATCCTATATGAACTGACTTTTCTCATGAGAGAAAAGACAATATCATCAAAAAACATTTTAATAACTTCAGAAGACTTAGTGAATCGTATGAAACATGTTGACTATTTCTATGCCTTTTGCTTTGGCTTGGTCATTTTTAGCTCAAGTCTTGACATAGTTGTCTTCTACTGTACATTTAAACAATGAATATAGAATGTATTTTAAACTCTAATATGCTTTTCATTATGTAAGACATTTTCTACGTTTCAGATAGCTTGGACAATGTCACTAAACTTGTCAGATTCCCCTTCTGCTTCTCATAAACTAACACAATACTGTTGAGTTAGGCTTCATACTCATGCAGAGAAATATCCAAATCCATCCAAAAGATTGTTTACATTGACATCAGAGGGGATGGAAAACAAATTACGACATTTGTATTTGTGTTAGAAGCCAGATACTGCCAGAACCATGGAAATCAGTGGCAACACTCTGATTGGATGCTAGCATTTATAAATTATTTTTTTATTTTTAAGCAGACCTAATTTGGGAACCTTGAAACAGTTTATTAGTCCCCTACTGTTTTGACTTCCATCTGTCCAAGTACTTCTTGAATGAGAAGGAGATTGTTGGGTAATAGCTGTTGAAGATAGAGAGACATATGTATGTGTGTGGTAGATTCACTGGAAGGGGTTAAGAGAAAGATTTTTCTTCACAGTTTTCCTCATGTCCTTCCAAAAATCTGAAGTTTCTTATTGCCTTACTCCTCAGCAGTAATGCTTAGTCCTACACCATGATCTGTTCTGGTTTCAATAGAAAACTCACTCATGAATAGACAACATGATCAGACCTGCTACATCTGAATTTAAAATTTATTGTTTCCCTAGACATTACAAGCACCTATGGAGGTGAAGGGGGATTCATAAAAGTCAATGAAAGAGTAAAAAGAAGTCTCAGTGGAAAAAAAGGTATTTCTTAAAATTGATGTTAAGGAATCAGTATGCAGGGAGAAGTATAATCTAAAATGGACTCTCTTTATTATTGTGCATTTCTTTGCTGGATTAATTTATCATTTCCATTAACATGAGAGTTACCTTTAACAGTGACAGATTTTAAGAAAAGCATTATGTTTGTCAGGATCCAATACGCTCAAACAGCAGTATCAAATCCAGAACAATTCTTATGAGTAGCCACAGACTGATGATGGAAAGTGGAGTATTTGGGAAGTCACATCAAGTGCCTTCTCCTGCTTCCACTTAAGACAATGAGAAATCAGGGCCAAACTCTTTAAAAAATGGTAGTCTCACAAAAAAAAAAAAGACCAGGGAAAAAGCTAGCATGTGGAAATGAAATGGCTTCCTGATCCCTTAGTATTCTGGGCAATTGAGATATCTTTCCTATAGTGAAACATTTTTATCCCCACAGTCATGTATGACATTTTTTCCATTTTAAGGTGGGACACTTCAGGCTTACAAGACATTTCAATACACTGAACAGAGAATGCCTAAAATCTGAGGTATGACCCAGAGTCTTGTCAAGAATAGATAAAATAACGTAGCTTTTCAGAACCATTAATAAATGTCTTGCTAGTTTGGCATGAGCTTGTTGAACTCAACGTGCTAGAAATGACTCAATATTGGGGCTAACTAAAAATGACATTAGAAAGACCAGCTATGCAGGAAAATTAAAATGGTCTCTTTCAGAAAAGGTTCACGATAGGACAGATGTGCCAGTCTCAGGATTGCTACAAGGGTTTTGTACTGGGCAAAGAGAGTAATAAGAAACTAAAAAACTTTTGGCATTTCAACTTTATTGAAAAAGGGTACAAAGGAACCACCTCTGGATATTGTAAAAGTCACAAATAAATTCTTTACAGCTGCACAAGGAAAGATAACAATGAGATCCCGATATTTCATTCCTAGCACAGTAAAAAATCCTATTATAGCCAATGCAGTTATGGGTGCACCAGCTGCATTCTGGGAATTCTATATAACTCCTGTCTGTTTCTGAACCAAAACCCCTGAGGCCAGCTTGCGAGATTAAAAAGTCCTCCTCTTTCATATACATGCCCTTCCACATCCCTGTTTGTTTACCAATGCCTGGAATTAAGTAAATTGTCAGAATTGGACATGAGGCCCTTCCAGGACAGGGAGGAGCTTCTCAAGAGCTGCCTTCCTACCCTGAACTCTTGCATATTAGCAACAGTCAGATCAAAAATGCACCACTTCTTTCCTTCCTAAAATCTATACCTGGGGATGCAGTAGTCAGACATATCTCATGCTGCTGGAAGAATGTTCTGGGGGTTTTTTTAAGTGCAGAAGAGAATTAAAAAGAAAAAAAAAAAAAAGAAAATAAAAGGAAAAGGAAGGAATTAAAACATCTCTGCTTCTCAAGCCCGCTTTTAAATCACCAGGGGAAAAAGACTACCACAGGTCAGGTAAGCATCATGAAGCTGGGTTATAAATTTTGACCTTGGGTATGAAAAACAGTAAAAGAAAGATACTTTAAATGACACAATTTACCTTAAATTTCGGGCTTCTTACTCAGATATCCTAGGAAACTACCATACCAGCCAGACTACCAGCGGTAAGTATGTGGGGAACTGAACAGGAGAGAACAGATGGGAGAAGCCAGTTTCTAATACAGCCCTAAGGCATCTCTGTTCCCTTGTTCAGGACTTCATTTTGTAACTTTCCCTGTTCCAGCTGCTCAACCCAGGACTTGATTCTCCTCACAGACCCACAGTACCACCCTTCATTGGACAGAAAGACCACCTAGGGAGAAAGCAAGTGGCTTCAACCCTGAGAACCGCTCTGCCTGCATAAACAAATCTCTCATGGGCCAAAACAAGAGGACAGAAGAGCTCATTCAGTTCAGCTCCCTAAGTAACACCACCAGACTTAGACATGGGAAGCGTAACTCAACCAGCAGAGAAGTCGTCAGCAAAGGTTTTTATCCAAATATACCCTTTATATCCAGAAATGGAGAAGCGGGAAACCTTTTGGAGCTCTCAGTTCAGTCCAGTCCCGTGAATTCTGTAGTCTCCCAGCAGGCTCTCACATCCCTTTGCGTGCAAAGCTCCCTTCTGCTAGAAAACCTGAAGAGGGTTAACTTTATGTTTGCCTGGGACCTAGCAGTCCCTGGAGACCCTGCATTGGCATTGCCCTCTCTCATTCATCACACTGGATTTCCAGCAGTTGGCTTAAATGAGAAAGAGTATGAGTAAGTATCCTTTTATCTAAAAAATTTTGATGTGCTAAACTTCAGCAATTAACTTCCAATTCCTTGCTCAACTGTTTGAAAGTGAGGCCAGAATGGGCCTAGAAGCAAACAGCAGTGGAAGGTGTATTATCCAGAAACCCTCCCAGATACATCGTTAAGAGGATGGAAGCCAATGGCATCCTAAAGACATTCATGCTGTACAGACAGCACAGGTGTGGATATGCACCATACTACAGACACTCTGCTACTGTTTACTTCTATTAAAGCTCAATCATTTGTGCCTATTCATTTTCAATAAACGTTTTCATATTTTCCTTCTTTTAGAAGCCAGAAGTGATTATTTCCATACCTCCCCCCCCGCACGGTGATGGCAGAGCATTTCATAAGTATTTCAGAAGGAAAGTCTGCAGATTCATGCAGTATTAGTTTCTTAGTTGAATAAATAATTGCAGATACATCAATGAATTGGATTTTTCTGTCCTGAATATTCATAAATTAGTGTCATATGACACTCACTGATGTCAGTAAACAGGATTCTGAAAAACTTGGCTCTACTCTTGCTTTGCTGTTCCTCCTAGACTTTCAGAAAGGCAATTTCAGGATAGGGACCTGAGAGGAGAAAATGATGAAGCAGAAGTGCAGAAAAGAAATGGGAGAGAAAGAAGGAGAGTTTGTTCTTTCCATTAATATTAAACTGTCCATTTCCCAGCTGCAGGCTCATGAAAAGGAGACTTCCTGGTGATTACCTAGTAATTCAAACCTTACAAACCCACCTCAGAACACACAAAGACAAGGTAAAAAAGGATTTTTTTTATTGCAGTTTCATGAAATCTGATCCACAGCAGAGCTTGAAGAATTCACTAAGCTTTTGAACACATATGCAGACTGGTATCAATTTCTTTTTTTATTTCTTCCTTACCAGATGAACAATATATATGAACAGTATCACGTGTGTGTGTGTGCGCACGCGTGTGTGTAAACATGAGTTGCTTTTATAAATGGAAATGCCAAAGAACACAAGTAATAGTCTGGTTTCTATAAAGGGCTCTGTCTCACAAAACAATCTGCTGCACAAACTCAAAACAAATCTCTAACACAATATTCACGTGTTAACATTACAGGGTATGCTTGCCTTTTACCTGTTTACCTATTCAAAACAGAAGCCAAGAAATACTGAACCAAAGATGAATTTAAGTAGCAAATTATCTTCACAATCCCCCAGTACTGTTATCACAGAAGATATTTAGAGTCAAAGGGTTCCCCTCCCAAGCTAGCACATCCTCAGTGCTGTGACACTGCCTACACCCCATTATAACCCTGCTTTACCCTTCTTTACCCATACAGAACGCAGAATGAAAAGGTTGTCATTTGGTCCCTCTGGTGTGATTGTGCCTGTAACACATGGTTGTAACAGGGACTGAATTTGCTGTAGTTCCTCCTATCTCCCAGTTACCCAAGAAAAGCCAAAGAATATTCACAACACAAATTCTGCAGTATTACCTGAGACTGAGAAATAAACAAGTTCCATCTACTTTTGGTTCAGTGAAAGCCTGTGCGAGAAATAAGCAACATTATCTTACTTTTTTTTTCCCCTTGGTTTCATACACTATCAAGCATTTTAAATCAATTTTCCATGTTATTTTGCTGGATTTTTGGAAAGGTTCTGCGGACTATATTCCGCAGAATGGTTTTGTTCATTTATTAATCTGTGGAACTCTTGGAAGTTTAAGAGAAACAAAACATATATAAGTACAAATGAATGAATAATGCTGTGGTTTTCTTTCTCACTTTTAACACTGCTATTGGCCAGCTGTTAAACAATCAGTTAGATCTGGTATAACTTTGATTTGGTATGTGCCAGTGTTTTTAATCATTATCACGCTCTCCTTGGGCCTCAGGTCCAAAACAGAGTGAAATTTTAGCACTTTTAAATATATCTATTGTTAACTGAACATGAAAACCTTAAATAGTTCATAAAAAGCAGAAGAAGCTCAAATGTTGGTGTTGAAAGCAAATGAAATAACACTCGGCTATCAGAGACCATCGGCACAGTTCGTACTTGCTGAAAAGAAGAGCAAGCCCCCAGACATTTGTATTATTTTCTAGGATTCTTGAGATCCAGAGAAATTAGCTCCTTTGACAATTAAGCCCACAATACATGCTGAAATGATCTCCATCTTCCTGCAGTTATACACCTAAAAGAAGGCAGAAAAGTTCCACAAAACCACTGTACGTTTGAATGTGTTGGTAGAGCATGGCTGATACGGTACACCACTGGGATGATACTTAATTCACCAATATGTCCTCAGTAAATACGTAGAGAGAGAGAGAACCATTTTATTCATCTTTTGCCTTAAGTATGAACTTCTAATGTAAAGACCTACACAGAGAATAGAACATCACATGTGTTTGTTTTATAAAACTGTGTAAAGGTTTGCCAAAGCTGTCACAGTATGATAGCCACAGCCATTTATTTTCCCAGATCTTCACTTTGAGTGCTATTGGTTGCTTGGGAATCTTTTTTTTATGAACAGAATTTAATAGATGTAAAAATCTTGAGAGTTCTGAAGAGGTTATTTGCCCTAATCATGGCTAATTGCTGGCTAAAGCCAAAGCCTTTCTGCTGCTATGCTGGTGCAACACCTGCAACTCCAGGCCTACAGCCCACAGTATGCAACCTCATCGGTATAGCTTCACAAAATTGCATTTTCATAATCCTAAAACCAAAAGAAACAAATGTTTTAAATAAGCCTGTTGAAGTTGACAGCAGTCTGCATATGTCAAACCAACTCAGGACCAGCAACTCCATACAGGGTTCATCCTTCTTCTGTAACATATTGCTGAGTGTAGTGACCCTGAAAATAAAAGCAGTTTTGATTCTGCTAATGTGATTTCTGGGTTGTTTTGTTTTGTTTTTCTAGCATAGCACTAAATGCTAAAAGTGGCAGCTAAGGCACCATAGCAGTGAAGTTCTTACCCACAAATCCCTGCACCCACATCATGCAAAGATAAATCTGCCCGTGTGGAGCTTAGAGTAGGACTGGGGTCCAATTTAGCCTCACATCCACCTATATCCTCGTTTTTCAAGCTGTTTTTCTTCTAGTTATTGGCACACACAGCACAAAGAGTCGCATTCCTGATGTGACATATCACTGAACCAGCAACGGTGACTTTCAGCCATCCTGCAAATGATTAATAACTGAGGCTACGTACTATTATTTTTTAAAATTTTTTTTTCCCCATAGACTGGGCTGTCTGGTAACATATAGTTTCAGTCAGATAGCTTAAAACAACCAGTTTTAGTCATGCTAACCAAAGAAATGAGAGCCATCCCACATGCTGCGGGTGTTTATGTGTATGTTAGTCGTAATTTTAACCCATTACCCAATTATCAACCAAATTTGACAAAAAAGTAGCAATTTGAGTTCCAGAAGTGAAAATACGTGGCTGGGGAGAAGAGGGAGACCGTATCTGAGCTTTTCTACACGGGAGACAGCATGAGTTCAACCCTTAGCCAGCACCAGAGAAGACACACACATGAGCGTCTGTGTGCGAGAGCCAGCGAGCGAGATGTTGTGAAAGCCCCTCCGGTGGAAATAGCATCAGGGAGATCTGAAACCACATAAGACACCAGAGAATGAAGTTGTAAGAGCAAATATGGAGGAAACCGGTACTCACAAACATGTCTTTTTTTCCATCGTATGAACTCAAGATTCAGACTGTGTGTCACTGTGTGCCCTTTACAGATAATTTCCGATACTCTGAATTGCTCGCGTATGCAAATTGGAAGCCAGGGTACTTACATGTGAGAGCAACCATATATATCGTCAGCAAGAGCAATAAACTAATGAAAGTTTTGTTCTTACCAAGTTTTATTTCTAAGCTGAACATACTCAGGTTCTCCCTGGCCCCTTCATAGATAAACTGTGTAAGAGGAGGCTGCAAGCATCCTTGCTTCCTCTCCAAAGACAGGAGGAAACTGTGGTTCTCACTGGAAAAAGAAAGTGCAAGGGGGAAGCAAGGCTGTAACTTAGCTTTCATGGGAGAATGAGAGTGAGAAAGCAAGGACAGACTGTGTTACAGAAGTAACTGCAGCAGATTGCACATTCTTCCAGCTGGTTGCGGTGCACAGCAGTGCCTCTCCCTGTCCTGTAGCTCTGCTCGATGTCCCCTGCTCCCTTCTGTGGCCTGCTCTGCACCTCACAGGGCAAGTGTCCTTCAGCAGGAAAGAGTTCAGGCAACCAAACACTGCAGACCAGCACTGGCTGGCTGTGGTGGCAGAGACGCCTTCAGGGGAACTGCAGAAACACCTACACAAGGTATGGAGGGAAAGAGAGAGCCTTGCTGGCAGGAAATCTGGGTGGCAAACAGGTTATTAGTCAGCCTTGCTTGGAGACTTAGAATCATAGAGTTCATAGAATATCTCAAGTTGGAAGGGACCCGTAAGGATCATCCCTCCCTACCACTGAGCTATAATTACTTTTATTTCCTTCCAACTGGAAAAGAGGGACAAGTAAAGCTTTTGTTTTGCACTTGTGACTCATGCATTCCTCCTATCTTCATTCTCCAATAATGATTTAGGGCTCATCGCACTCACCTGAGCAATTCTTACTCATCTGTATGGCACAAGAAAGAAAGTCTGCAGAATGAGTTTCATAGTTAGAAACTCCACAGAAAGATTAAACATACTACAGAAGGAGGAATGATTCTTCAGAAAGGCTTCAAAGCTGCCTTGGTCACGTATCTGTTGAAAAAGGCCAAACAAAAGCGTCGCTTTCCCATGATATATAAAAAAAAAAATCTTTCCAGCTACACAACGATAACTGTACATAACTAGAACTAAAATAAGGGAGCACCATTTACCGACTTAATTTCCTGAATAGCCCTTTGTTAAGAGCTGAGTGAAACCTGCCAGTTAGATTAATTGATGATTTTGAAAATCAACAGAACAGGCAGAACTATATAGAAATTGTCTATATTACTGTAAGTGTATGAGAAAAATCATGATTCTATAATATAAGTTACATTAAGCAAGTCTTACAGAGCCACACAAGTAATGTTTCACTGCAGACATTCTTAACGTTAATCCATAACATAACTAGCTGCAGTAAGAAAGAGGGAAAAAAAAAACCCACCCAGTTTGTAGCTACCCTATATCTCAGACAGGGTGATATAACATAACATATGTTTTAAAATGATAAAGACTTCCAAGAATAAGACGTAGTTTCCAGAAAAATATTCATACACGCCCAAACAAAAGCAAAATCCTGTAATAATTGAATAATTGCAGCTTTCTGTATCCAAGAAGTTAAAAAAAAAAAAAATCCAGCCCAAACCAGCCCTTTTTAGTGGCTTAGCTGGTCAACACTCTTATACACAAAGCCCAGTGCTCTTCCCTAAAACCTAAGAATTAATCAGCATTATGTAAGAGATTTTTATAACACTCTAAAAATACATTGTGAATTCCTTTCCAGTGTCGGACTGAGAAGCTTTAAAGTACTGCCACCCCTCATCCCCTTTTTTAACAAAGACTGGATCTTCATTTCTGATATTAGAAACTTAAATTTGTCTCAGTATTTGTGCCTCAAATCTCATTAATTACAGTATTGGCTTCATGAGATACAACTGCTGCTGCTAAGAGCCGTGTTTGTGCTCAAAATGACTGGAGCAAGGGCACAGATACACAGATACTATATGTGTATAAACACTTAAAGAATTAATGACATGTAAAACTTTGTAAGACTATTTGGATGTTTTCATGTTAATTTACCTGCTTACTGAGCGAACTTACACATGATAAGGTCTGTGTGGTGCTGATAGGTAATGCACCATGATAGCATTCCTGCAAAGGCAGTTGTAACATTAGCCTGGCAAATCTACAGCAGAGTCCTACCAGTACCTTATTCCTTTTTGTGCTCTATTTTTCATATGCATGATAAACAAGTACTAGCACTATTTCTGTATTTTCCACTGAAAGATCTTTAAGGAAAATTACAAAGTGTTCACCTGAATGTTAATGGTACCTTGGGAACCAGACCTGTAAAGAGAATTGAGTTTTAACACTGTTGTTGGGAACTCATGTCCAAGTGCGCACCCCTGCCCTCACAAAGTTCGTTCCACTCTGCCCCAAATCACGATTTGTTCTATGAACATGGAAGGCATCTGCAGTCCTTCAGACCAAAATAAATCACAAGAATGCAAACAAATCACATGAAAAATGGGAACAAAGCATTTTCAGCTGCGAAAATCTTGTCATGGAATGCGTATCCAAAGGACATTACAACAACCTCATCATCGCATTTTTAGGAAACACCTCAACACTGTCCTTTTCCAGAACAAAACTTTTCCCCATACAAGGTTGACACAACACTGATACAGCCTTCTTCTGAAAATAGCCCCCCACCCTTCAAACCACAAACAATCAAAACTATTGAGGCAAACAAAACAAGAGATTTTGCAGGGAGGAGAAGAAAAACAAAAGATGCAAAGAAGACTGCCTTGCCCAGGAATGATCTCACCACTGTTATCAGTTTCATGAGAAAGCTGTGCTGATACTATGGCTGATGGGTGGCAGCATAAAGCCTTGAACAGGAGGTAGTCAAGGTACCTGGTGGGATGATAATGGCTCTTCCACCAGGGCAAGCAAATATTTAGATGAAAACTGGATTATGATGATCCTGTACCAAAGTAAGTGTCAACTGTCCTTTGTGTGCTTGCCCAAGGATATCCATCTTCACTCTTTTCCTTCCCTAAGCAACTCTTACTTTTTATATATTTTACCCAAGTCCTTTGTTCTCTGCCCTGATTCTTTCTCTGCCTTTCTATCTTTGTACCATTTTCTGCTACCCGTATTCACACTGAATGCAGTCACATGGCTAGCCTCCACCTGAACTCCATGGTACAAGACATGTAAGCATTACTAGGAATGAATGAGGACAAAATACCTCCCTTTTGTTCACACTTCATTAACGTGCCCTTCTCAGATACTCTCCCCAGTCTTTCCCCCCTTCTATCACCCAAATTCACTGTGCATTGTTTTTGTACTTCTTTCCTTTTTCTGTTCTCACCCATGGTTGTTTTTGCCATCTCCTCCTGTTAGCTTCTCCTACCCTTCCATTCACTCCTTCCTCCACCGTTTTCTCCTGCCATTTCCTACAACCTTTCTTCTCCCACCATAACCTGCTGTTGCCACCTTGCTCATCGTTCTTTCTGTGGTTTTGCTGGCGTAACTTGGACATAAGCAGGAGCCTCGGTCCTGCCATGATGTGGAGGCCAGGGTGACTGCTGCCAGCGGGCCTAGAAAAAAAAAAAGCCTAATTTACTTCTTTCACCAGCCCCACTTCAACCACTCTCTCCCACTGACCTGTTAACACAAAAAATATAGCGGGGTGAAAGCCTGAGACACACAACCAACTTTGGCAAAAAATTGCTTTTGTTGCGGTATGCTTTAATCTGATGAATTATTGCAGCGAGTTGCAAAAGCACACATCCCACACAATCCGTGCTGTGGCAGGGAGCTGCCTATGTGCGGCTACAACCACCTCGGACTCTTCAGCCTCTTGCTCCTTCCTCTTGTCTCTGGTACTCCATCACTAATTTGTTCCAGTCGCTCATTAATACCCTCTTAAACACCACCCCCCCCCCCCACCCACCCACCCCCCCCCCGCAACAATTCCACCTCACTCACCATTCCCTTCACTCCAGCAGCTCAAAATCCAGAGGATAATTTTTTTTCCCTGCAGCTCCAACAATGATAAACAGATGCTGGTGGTCTATGCCTTGTACAACTTCCCTCCTTGCATTTTGCGTGGTGCTTATTGTTCGTGACCTTTGCCTGCCAACACAATGGGGAGATGGGTATATTTACAACCTGGCCTGACCAAAAAAAGACGCTCTGAGGGCTTGACATTAAACACTAAAAGCCCCCTCGGGTTATACACGTGAGTAGGTTTACAAGATTAGTCACACGTTTGTGAAGATAAGCAGGTATCAACATCTGCAAGATTTGGGATTATACTTTAGCAGAAAGAGCAAAAGGAATCCAGAGACCGGGGTACTTCGAAGAAAGCAAGTAATAAATGGTCCCAGTGGTTGCTCCTCTTCCTATCATCTCTCTGGAGCATACAGTTATTTGCAATGTACCTTTAAAAAAATCAAAGCATTTCCTTGAATTTTCTTTATATGATTTTTTTTTTTAAGCATTTCTAAGACACGCTGTTTTGGTTCAAGAAACGTTTCCTCCCCACCTCCAATCGCCAAAGGCTGGTCTCGGCTCTAGCCCACGAGGCCCAAATCACCCTTCGCCTACGAGAGCGTGGACACCTCTGCCGGGGTCCCCTCCACTCGGGGCTCGCCCTCCCGTCGCAGGGCAGGCCCCCCCGGCCAGCCCCTCACCCTTCCCAGCCCCCCCCCGGCAGCGGAGGGTTTGACCTTCGGCGCTGAGGAAATAGGGGCGCCGGGCAGGTCTCTGCGGGAGGTGCCCGACGACGGGGGCGGAGGGCTCGGGGGTCCCCGGGGGTGTGTGCGGGCCAGGCGGGTGGCTCTGAGGGGCCGGGGCGAGGCGACCCCGGCGGCCCCTGAGGAGGCCGAAGGCGGGGAGCAGGGCGCGGACCCTGAGGTGACTCGGGTCTGGCAGCCGCTGCGGAGGGGGCTCCGTCAGGCGGCCGCGGCGGGGAGCTGAGGGGGGGGTTGGGGGGGCGGCGGCCGGCGGGGGGACCGGAGGCGGCAGCGCGCTGCGCGGAAGGCTGAGGGGGAGAGAGAAGGAGGGCGGGCGGGCGGCGGGGAGGCCGCGGGCTGCCTGACGGCGCCGGCTGTCGAGCGAGTCCGGTCCGCAGTTTGCCGGTCGCCGCCGCTCTCTCCCTCGCCGGCAGCGGCGGCGGGCGGGTGGCGCGCGCTCGGAACAGCCGGTTGTTTAAAATCCTTCTAGAACCGTTTCTAATTCCCCCTTGCGCCGGGGAAGGGAGAGCGCGGGGGGGGGGCGGGGGGGAGGAGGAGCCGAGGGGGCGGGGGAGGGGGGGGAGGAGGAGGAGGAGGAGGAGGAGGAGGGAGCAGCCCGTCCGGGTCTCCGCCTGTCGATCACGGCGCGGGGGGGGCGTGCCCCACCGCCCGGCCGGCCAATGGGATGTGTGTGTGGCGGCGTCTCCATGGTGACGGGGCTGTTCCCGGGGAGGCTGTGATGGGTTGACAGGTGCGTGACAGTCGGAGCTCTCTGCAGGCATGTACGGCAAAGGCAAGAGCAACAGCAGCGTCCCGTCCGACAGTCAGGCCAGGGAGAAGTGAGTACAGCCCGACGGGCCGCGCGGGCGCACCGCGCCTTACGCGGGCGCCGACCCTGCGCGCAAAGTAACTTTCCTGGCGACGGGCGGTGCGCGGCGGGAGGCTGGGACGGACCGACCGACCGACCTACCGACCGGCGGGGGCCCGGCGCCGCCCGGGTCGGCGTGAGGGGGCCGGCGGCCGCGCTGCTCGGGCGGGAGAGGCCGCGGAGGGGAGGTCCCCGCGGCGGGACAGCGGCGGTTTGGTGAGGGGGCCGTAGCGGGCGCGCCCCCCCCCCCTTCCCCCCCACTCCTCGCCCCGCTCCCTTCCGCGGCCGGTCCTCCGCGGGGCGGGCGGCCGAGCGGCGCCGGGCTCCCCCTGCCCCCGGGGCCCTCCGCGGGGCTCGGCGGCGCAAGGTGCCGGGACAGCTTGGGTAACAAAGAGCCCGGGGACGGGGACGCGGCGGGGACGGGGAGCGGGAGGGGGGCGGGGGGGCGGGGGCCGCCTCCCGCCGCTTCCCAACTCGCCGCTTCGCAACTTTTCCCCGGGACCGCGCAGCCCGGCGGCCCCGGCCCCGCCGCGCATTGTTCTCCGGGGCGCACGGCTGGGGGGGGGGGGGCGCCGCGCTCCGGCTCCCGCCCCGCCAAACAAAGGTGCTGCCGGCATGAGCACCCCCCCTTTTTTTTTTTTTTTTTTTGGTGGGGTACCGGTGCGCGACGGGGCTCCCTCGCACACACAGCCCCCCTCCCCCCGGCCTGAATTCCACTGATGCCGAAACACCCTGCTAAAACTTCTTTTTTTTTTTTCTTTTTTCCCGGGTTAAAAAAAAAAAAGAATAAAAGCGAATAAAATCTCGAGCTGAACCGCGCGGGGCTGCTTTATTTTCCTCTCCCTTCCCCGTGTAAACGCACGGCTCTTGGGAGCGGGGAGAGACCGACGGCGCCCGCGGGAAGCGGCGGGGACCGGGCCCCCGCGCAGCTGCTCGGCGGGATGCGGCGGGCGGGCACCCCCGGGGCTGCCTCCCTCCCGCTGCGCTGCGGTTAGGGCAGGCGGGAAAGAATTGGGGAGGAAGAGGAGTTTTTGGAATGAACGGCGCCTCTTTAAGTTGTACCGTAGTGGCAGCTTCTTGGCGTGAGGGAGGCCGGGTTAGCACGGGGAGGAGGCAGCGGTGGTGAAGGGGGAGGACAAGCCCGTGTGAGGGGGAGGAGGAGGAGGAAGCGTATCGGAGGTGGCCGCAGCCTGGGGAAGGTCGGGGTGAAGCTGCTGAGGGGGTCCGGAGGTGGAGACCCCCGACAAGAAACCATGTCTGCACCGATCCGCTGCAAAAATCGCATTGCTCCAGAATTGCGTTTAACTCAGTACTCCGGGCACGGCTGATGAGTTTTCCTTCAGGCAGTTTGTCTTGAACCTTCACCTAAAAGTTTTGGGGTTTTTTTCGTTGGTGTTTTGTTTTTTTTTTTTTCCTGCAGTATTTTAGAGACTTCCTAATTCCACAGACTGGCATGCAGGCTTCCTGGAACAGCGGCAGGCCAGGCATCCCTGTTGCTACAGGAGAGGGAGATGCTAGGGGAAATTTAAAGTGTTGTTATGTTCGGAAATTTCACACGTAACTTTGCAATGGAAAGGTGGAGGAAGACAGAGGCAGCACTGACAAATGTTAAATGCTGAGATGGTGTGGGAGATGCAGCTTGGGCACTAAAATCTAATCAACTGGTGTCACTTCTTACTCCCAGTATAGGGATAATTTTAAGAATAATTGCTTAAGTGGCTAGTGGAAGCGTTGTTTATTTGGTAGAGCAAAATTATACAATTAAACCGTATTCTTGGGCTACATAGTTGCTGGTGTTTGTCAGTACACTTGGTAAGTTCCTGAAGGGCACAATAGGATCGCACTGTGGGACTAGGTAAATCTATAGGGCTGCTGTGTTTCGGATCAGATGAAGAGCATGTTCTTTTCATTCTACGTTGCAAAAACTACCCAATGCAAGTCACACACGCAACTGTTCAGGTCCTGGGGCTGAAACTTTAAACTGTGTTTTCAGTCATCTTCTTTCATTGTAGCTGATTTCTCTTCTGTATTCTTGCTGCCATAAAGCACATACTTCATGCGGTATGAAAATGCTTAATAATTTTCAGGGCAAGCCTGCCAAACTGACCTATTGCCAAGTAGCAACTGCCCTTCTAAGTAAAGTTATGGGGGGCCTGCTAGATGGTGCTGTTCGATTTAAATACACTTTGTCTCCCACATACTGTAACTAACAGCTGGAAATGTGAATTCCTTGTGTATAGATTATTTTATGCAAAACACTGCAATGGTTTGATCTTAAGTCATGAACTTGAGGGATTGGTAACTTATTGGTAGCATCTACTAGTGGATAAACACAACTGGGAATTTAGAAACACTCTTTTCTTATCTTCCCCCCTCCCGCTTCCATAACCATCCTTTCCTTTAATGAAAAAAAAAAAAAAAAGACTAAATACTTGGTTTATGATGTGGAATACCATTATATACTCTACATTCCAGATTTTTTTTCTATTACATCTTTTCAAGTTCTTCTTAGATCAGATCACATCATTGCCATTTTCATATGTTTTCTTTCTGACATCCAAAAAGCCATGTTTACATTTTCTTTCTCTTTCTTATGGCATTTTTTTACAGCCATGCAATGCTGCTCCCAAGGTGATCCATGAGTTCTTATTCTTCTCAAAAAAGTTGCCATTGAATTAAATAGCTCCTACAAAAATACAGCTCCGACTTCTGCATGAGACTGTTAATTTGAAAACCACAGAGAAAACATATGTTTGACTGACACATTAAGTACTTATTTAATCAAGAAGAGCGGAATTATAATTATGTTTAATTCGAAAGTTTTTAGAACAGAACATGTAACTTAACTCTGTCATGTTTTTTCAAGGTTTTAAGAATCTAAAATTTGTAGCCAGTAACTGATCTCTGAAATACAGTTGTAATAATTCAGGAAAAAAAAATAAAAAAAACCCCACTACCTTGGGTTTGGATGGCCTAATTATTAAGGAACATGTATCTTCCCCATGAGGATGTGTGCCAGTGACAGGACTACGGTATGAAAAGAGTATTATCAAGTGTGTAAAAGATGTGTGGATGTTTGTAATCAAGGATGTGATATATTTCACAGACCAATCCAGTGCCAAGTATGTTTGTAGTGCAGTATCTCACTATATGCTGTCTTTAACATTTATGTCCTTTGAGGTTATGTAGTTTCTATTAAAATGAACAAGTTTTGCAAGTCATTTATAGTAGCCCTTGGCAAATTTTCAGTTCCAAAATGGCATTTGTTTTACGGTCTTTCTCTTTGTCCCTTCTGCCTGACCTCTGGGGTAAATTATCTCTATTATGTAGCTTAACAACACATGTGAAGTGTGGATAGATGAATTCGGGGAAAAATAATGCCTAATTTTGTGCCAAAGAGGTACAGTCCAGCACAGCTAGGTAAAAAATGAAGACATATGGTATCTGTGAGGTGCAGAGAAAATAGAGAAAAATCACAAGTGTTGTTGTGCCCCCTCTTCCTGTTCTGGAACAGCTGGGACTTCATTTTGGGTTCAGGCCATTCCTCTCGCATAAAGGACGGGAAAGTTGTATTAAACAGTAGCTCTTCCGCCACTTGTGCTGTGCCGGGGCCAAATAAGGCTCATCTACATTGTAAAAGGAAAAAGACTAAAATTTTTCTAAACATCCTCTTTTGTTATCTCTTCATAAGCAAATGTATCTCTTTGGATTTTTGTTTTCCTTATTCCTTAAATGGGTTAATTCAGATTAGGAGCTTGGACCTGCTGACATTTCATTGAATGGTGAAACACTTCTTAGTGTTGGAGAAAGAAGGACCAGACTATACAAATTTTATGTAGCTTTTCAAACAGGACTTTTATAGGCATTTACACTAACGGGGTGACTAGAGACTGCGATCTACTTTGAGAGAAAGGGATGCATGATCAAAATTAAAACATAGAAGCAAGCATTAGAGTAATTTATTGATTGATTTTCGACTTGGTGTGGGAGAGGACATAGAGAAAATGAGAATATTTGGTTGCTGCTGTCATAGTATTCTTGCTCCGTTTTTTTGCATGACCCTAGTTGTAAATGTCTTCTAAGTTTGATCTTGGCCAGTTGGTCACATGGGGGAAGATGGGCATTTTTCTTTTCCACTTTGCTGCTGCTGCTTTGAAGAAGAAAGATGTCTCCTTTGTTGTCTCCCCTCAAGTCTGTTTTGGGTGGTTGGCTGTTCGGATATGCGGCTCCTTTATGTGAGTGGTGTGGGTGCCTGCCTTGATAAATCTCTCTTCCCAAGCAGAAATCGGAGTGAAATTTACACAACTTCTGTCATTTTCTTGTTGATGGCAGTAGAGTTCTCTGTAAATAGAGAAAAACTCACCAATGCTTTCCTCATGTAATTCTGCTGCTGTTTAGGAAGACTGAGATTTTCAAGGGCTTTTGAGGATTTGTGGATTTCTAAAGATAGGAGTGGGTTTTGGGGGTTTTTTTCGTGTTTTTTTTTTTTTTTTTTTTTTCCCAAATTTGGAAAGACAGCATTGTATGAATTTACATAGTTAGGTTACTTTTTTCCACTGTAATGTTTGTAAACTACATAAAAATAAGATACAGATTAAAATTAATTGGCTTCAGTGAGAAATTTGCTGCTCATCCCTGGGAAATGGTGAGCTATTTTTCAAGGTTCAGGTGGTGAAAGATATATTGATCCCCCACCCCCCACCCCCCCCTGCTTTGAAAGCAAAATTGCTAGTTTAATCCAACCTGTTTTACAAAATTCAGGCTTGACATTTGTACACTGATTTCATCCATCAAGTCTAACTTGTAAAAGTTGCAGGCGTACTGCTCGGGGAGTCTACGAACATAAAGCTTTTCCCCATTTTAGAAGAATAGTATACTCTTCACAGAAGGGAAGGTTCTGGAAATAGTATTTATCAGTATTTATTCTTGATCACAGTGCTTCAGGTCCTCTTTCACACTGCACAGGTATCTTGGACAGTTTATGATGGTGTTTCAGATAATGTATATGTTGCAGTTCAGGCCACTAAGAATAACTGCTTTTGGGGTGGAGATTTAGCAGGTGCTGATAGTCAGAACGAGAGGTGTGGTGGACGGTAGAAACATAACTTCAGAATAGCAGTGCCCTGAAATACATGCCCAACTTTGAAGTGTACTGCTTACAGCAGGGATATTTGTTTCCATACAGTTAAGCACATACAGGTGCTTTATTGGACTGGCAAGAACCAAGGAAAAAAAAGCTTCAGTTTTTGCATTACTTTCTCTACACAAAAGGTCTGATTGCGTAAGGTTTGTTGTTTTTTTTTCCTGTGCTTTTTCTTAATGATGAACATTATGAGGTGTATGATTGGAGCTTTCATGGGGTCTGTAGTGCCCAGTAAACTTGCTACTGAAGAGCAAGGACTTCTGGAGCCCACTCAGATGTGCTGGGTACAGCAGATGCACTCTTGACTAGAGTGAGCATGATTCGGGCTTGGCTAAGGGGTAATTAAATCCTGCTGTAGAAGACGGTAGTTAACAGAAACCGGTGTCTATTAATAATTCATTTTGCTTAAATTATAGGCATACGATAATGTCACAAGTATTAAAGTATCCAAACAAGATTTTAAAAACTTTGCCAAACATTTACTGTTTGGGTGGAAAACTTACAATGTCATCTATAAGTCTTGTGCTGATTTATTTGTTTTCTTTGTGTGTAAAAGTTCGGTTGAAATGTCTTTGGCTCATTTTGAAAATTAGGCAGAGAAAAAATGTGTTTTCCAATGTTTTAAAAGTTCCCACAACTTTGACCGTGGAAGACTAATAGTACCCCTCTCCTTTGAAACACTTGAAATCTAGTTGAAAAAGGATGAGGGATTTTATTCCAGGGATGTGTCTTTTTCCATTTGCATGACAAAGCATCTGAATTTAGCCAGGATACAAGCCTTTTCAAAAAGATCAATTTGCATATGCTTAGGGCTTACTAACTGTAATCGCTGAATATTTCATCTTTGCTGGGAGCGCAGCAGATACTGGGATCAGAGGAGTGGCTTGGGGAGGGAAAAATGGACTGGGTGCTGGTGGGGAGTGTAAACATGAGCAGTTGGAGCCTGCAGCCCTGAGCTGCCAGGATGTAGAGATAGTGGGGTTTGGCTCCTGAAGGAGGATGGAGGAATCGGGGTGGAAATGGCTGGTCTGGAGAGACAAGACAAAGAATTGCTCCTTAAGGGGTCTGGCGTGGGGATCAGAGATCTGGGTGGGAGCTGGTGCATCAAGACAAGGAAAACAGGCCTGGTGTGGAGCAGGGAGCAGACTCAGGACAGCGGTGCCTTCAAGGAGAGAGGTCAGGAAATGGAAGGTTTTTGTTAAGTTTGGAGGAACATACTGTCCCTCCAGGTACTAGAAAGTGACCGTTCCTCTGCTGCCAGCAAATACCTGTGAGACCAAGGGGTAACATGTCTTAGCATCCAGATAAAACCTACAAATACCTTAGGAAATACTGACTTGACTGAAATGGTGGAGAGGTGTGTGGTAGTCCTAAAACCTGTAGCTCAGCTGAGATGTCAGAGCTTTATGACGGAAGGAGATGATTTGCCATTCAAAAGCAGCTGGAATAGTGTGTCTGTGTGTGCCCAAGTGCAATGTCTGGGTGTTGTACTTGCATTCTCAATAATGTTCTCTTTAACTTGGGAAATATGGATGTATACTAAGTGTTGTTCTTACTTTGTTCTCATTTGCATGTTCACTGATTTATTTTTTTTCCTCTGGAAAAACTCTGGGTTTTTTATTGTGCAGAATAGAGCATTGTTTTCATAATGAGTAGCTATTTGATAATTTGCTATTTTGCTGTCATGCGGTATGTGCCTTATGGCTGGCTTGCTGTTTCATAATACAGCTGTTCCTAGAGGAAGAGTATGTTGTTTTTTTGGTGCCCAGCACCATAGTGTTTGATTTTCACAAACCTTTAAAAATATGCACTAAGCCACTCCTGCCTGCCTGCCAGTTTTAGAAATGGCAGTAAGGTGCAGAAAGGTGAAAGGCAAAAATATTTGCTGATTATTGGGTGCCCAATTTGAGCTGGGTAGCCCTGGATTTTTTTTTTTTTTGAGCATCACATAAACCACTGGTATGTACATACAACTTCCATCATCTCTTTTGCCACTGATTCTTAAGGATGAGATGCCATTTTATTACGTCGGGCATCTGGAAGATGAGCCACAGAAAATGATTCATCCCCTGTGCAAAGTTTGTTTCAGCCGAGTGGCTTATGACACAGAGCCATCCGGTGGCACACCCAGAGATGGAGGACCATTTCAGGTGGTCTCAGAAGGACCCATCTGCAGCATGGTCTCCTCCACCCTGGAGTCTGCCGTCTCTCCTGGTACGGCACACCACTTCTGCCTCGGACAGACTGTGATTCAGCCCAGGGCACAGTGGAAACAAGCAGTCCGGTGAGCTACAGAACGGGTGAAGCCTGATTTCCTGAACATCTATCTTCTTGAGGTCATGTTGCTGTGTTTTTGTGAAAGCAAACAGCTGAAGCAACTTGTAGAAATGTAATATTTTTTTGAGACTGCTCTTTTTTTTGGATGTACTTGAAACTGGAAAATGAACTCAAAAGTTATCCATGGTGGGCAGTTGTGTACTTACACACAGCATGACCTCGCCAGCCCGCTTCCCTTAGGGAGGGTGACTACAAATACATAATTGTACGATTCAGGGTGGCACTGTAATTGGGTAGAGTCACTCCGTGAACCCTCAGGGTGCAGAAAAGGGCATGATCCTGCACAGCCTAATGTGGTACTCTGCAAGTGCAGGTAATTAGCAACTGCTCAAAACAGTTGCTTTTAAGAGTTTTCTGCAAAAGCTTCAGCTAGATGATGGTTCTAGCTGTGATGGGTTTTTGCCATGAATATTCGATAGCTACAACTTCAAGGCTTCTCAGCTGTGTTGCTTGGGATTACGGCCACTTTGTTCCTGCTTTGTTGGTGTACAAACAGAACAGGAAGGAGTGGTGTTTCAGGTTGAGTTGAAACGGAAGTTTCTTTTTTTTGGTGTCTACTCAGTTGAGTCAGAGACCCCTAAGTCCAGATTGTTTAGGTAGTGGTCAGGTAATACAAAGCTGTTGTTTCAACTACTAAGAGAAAATCTTCCTCAGATAGCCACAAATGTGTTAATTCAGAAACCTTGATGACCTCTCTGCATGCTTTCCTAGGCTTTAGGATATTTCTCTCTGCCAGTCCCAGGAGGGTAACAGATGAGAACATACAATGTTCTTTTCTAAGAAGCTGAAAGGTGGCAGTAGCAAGACTATAAGTGTCCTAGCTTTTTTCTTTCTCGCTTTGTTAAATATAAAAATACAAACTGAAAATTTTTGTGGTGGGTCATTTTTTCTACTTTAGACCTTCTGTGATTCTTGCCTCTGGACTCTTTTTGTTTTTTCTCCATATTATTAGTAGCATGTCCAGATCAGAGCATAGAACTGAGCAGAAGGAAATAATTACCTCTTTTTTGAGGTAATATATGCTACTTGGGTTTATATATAAAACACTGATGATAATACTCCCTAGAACACTTGCCTGTTTTCTGTTTGTGGTATGTTTGTTTTGCTTTGTTTTTTTGTGTGTTTGTTTTTTTGGGTTTTTTTTGTTTTTTTTTTTTTTTTAAATAATCCATTTTGCAGTTCACATGCCCTCTAGGTTCTTTTTACAATACTGCTGCCTAGCCAATTATTCCCCATTTCATATTTGTGTATTTGATTTCTTATTCCTGAGCATAGTACTCTACATTTGTCTGTATTGAATTTTCTCTTATTAACTTTCCTTATTCTGTTGTGTCCCCAAAAGGGCTTATAATCTTTCCCAATTTATGATGTATAGTTTTGTATTTCTACATACAACTCATTAATGGAATTGGCTTAGGATAGCAAGAGCTTTCTTGAAACATTTTCTCATTTGTAGAAACATACTGGTAATGATTCTTCCATTATTTTTGTCATGTAACTGTACACTATTTTTTAATTTTATGAAGACAGTTTGCTTACATAGATGTCATGTGATAGGCTAAGAATCAAAACTCTTATATCTTAACTTTTAGTAAGCCATCCATGTGTTCCTCCTTACTCACTGTGCAATCTCCTTTCCAGGTAAACCAAACTGAGCTGACAGGTTCTTTTTCTTGACAGATAATGTTGACTCTTATGTTTGTATTCTGAAGGTGTTTATAATTTGTTTCTGGAGTTGTTTTCTGTATGTTTTTTGAATGTCAAGCTGATGTCTGCATGAAAATTACTTTTTTTTTTTTTTAATATTTTATACATGCTATGACATGGTAAGATTTTTCCGTTTCTTTTTTTGGCTTTGTTTTCTCCATACCAGACTAATGTAATATGTGTAAACAGACCAAAATACTGACTCCTGGTCATCATCTGAGTGCTTGGGCAGTTGGACAAAGAAGTTGGACAGCAAATTTCTGCCTGCCTGTCTATCTGATTTGCTTTTCTATGCAGTGGCAAAGCTTCACCATATACTGTGGTGTGAGTTTGACTTTCACTTGAAGAGTTAAGTAAGTTCAGGTCCTTTTTTTGGGGTTTCATTTTTCTCAGAAAGCAGTCTAACATCTAGGCTATTGTGCACTTGACAAACATCTCGCTGTCCTACTCTCCAACGTGCCTCCTTACAACTGGCCCCTTGAAGCTCTTCCTCTTCCTCATCTCTTTGCACCTCCATTCCCTGTGCCCAGAGTGACCTGAGCCTTTTGTGTACCAGCCTTTGGCTCCTCCAGACCCCAGCCTGCATGCAGCTTTGACATCCACATCTTGGTTTTGGCAGAACCAGCTTCATTTATGATAAAAAAGACAAAATGTAAATGAATCTAATTTATGTTGCCCATTTATTTTTCTGTAGACTTTTCAAATTGCTTGTACTCTTACTTCAGGCAAATGTATTGGAGTTTTTGGGTTTTAGCTTTAAGCTGGACTTACCCATGAAAGAACAGTGACTGGTTAGGTTTCCTTCTAAGTGTATTGAGAGCACACTTTTTTCCCCACTTTGTTTCCTGTGCAAGTATCAATTAGGATATTACCAATTTGTAAAAATCTGGATGTCAGAAGTCACACTTCTGATGGCTGGTACAGTTTGTCAGCTGAGATTGTGGATCGTGAGGATTGTCTATCTTCTCTAGTGCCTCCTAGCATTGAATTCACAGGCTGCTCGATCCCAACCTTGTTAGGCTTTACAGTATACCTTTGGGCTTCTGTTTCAGAGTGAAGTTCTGTTGTACAGGTAGAAGCATTTAACTGGGAGCTGACCATGATGTTACCAATACTTTTTGCTAGGTTTGTATGGGTCTAGTTGAAGTACAACCTTTGATGTTAACCTCAGACTCTTGATTGGAGTAATCAAGCCTAAATTGTCAATGAAAGTGCTGGTTTGTTACTTAGGCTTGGCTATTTTGTTTCCTTCTTATCTCCCATTCCTAAATAAAAGACTGTCTTTGAAAGGGAATTTCAATCATGGAGAAAAAATTAACCTAAGAAGGTGCTCATTACACATTGTCTATGTTTTATATTAACTTTCATTTTATTTGCAGACCCTCTGACTTTTGGGAGAGATTTCACCTTAAAGCAAAACCAAACCCCTATAATTTTTCTAGAAAGAAGCCACTGTTTTGAAAATACAGAAACAAGAAGTTACCAGTAGTAATGTTATCAGTATATGTACGTCAATTTTCATCCAATATTTTTTTCATCTTAATATTGAAAGTGTCTTGCTGTTTGCAGATGCATTTTTAAATTCATCTGATGAGTTTGGAGGTTAGAGTGTTCTACTGTTGGGATTAAGTATTTTTGCAGGTAGGTGGAGGGAGGTAAAATACTATCTATGTTTTCAGTGGTAATCAACATAATACTTTTAAAAAAGTGGCAGTGTTAGTCTTGGAAACTGTTCTCATAGGTTAAAAAAATTTACAGCAAAATCAGTGGCAACCTGAGGCAGCCTGTGCTGTCATGTTGGCCTTTCCCTGAGAAGGGCTGTGTTTTCTGAAGAAAATACCTTAGTGCAGCAATGGAACTATAATTCCTTAATAAATATGTTGTTCTTGACAGTCTCAGGACAAAATGGATCATATGCCTGACAGGCTGTATGATTGTGTCGTAAATATTTTGTGATTTATGAGGCTGGAAGTAAGGATGCCACCCCATGCTCCTACTACGGAAGTCGTGGTGCTTTATCAGACCCTTGTAATTGCAACAGCGAGATTTGATAAACCAAAGCCCCTTTGCTTTCTCCATGCTAAATGCTTTATTTACTGTTCTTCTCTCCCAGCTAACCCGCAAAGAATGGGGGCCAGTCTTGGATGGCCCTGATTACTGCTGTTTAGGTCAGCCTTTGAATTGAGGTGGTGGTGATGAGTTGATAGATGCTATTTATGTGGTTGGGAGTGTGGATGAGTTAATGAAATTTCATCATGTGTGTTAGGAATAATGAAGCTCTGCTGCCGAATCTGAAGCTGCCCTGGACGTGAAGGTTGCAACTCCCATTGAAAGTCTTGAACTGTTAGGCTCCTTTAATTGTTTATTACTAAAACCCTCCTAAATCAGTGTGTATTGTTTATTCTGCCTTGTGAATGTGAATTGCAAGTCAAAGGCCTCTGAGTAATATAGTGAAAAGTTGTCTGAATTTATTGGATCTTCTCTAAGTGCTTCCTAAACTTTGATAAGCTGCTGCTCGGTAGCTTGTTCCAGCAGTCAGTCTGGAATAACGCAGAACTGCTGGTGCCTCCTGCCACCACACAGGTGGGAGACATGCTCCCTTCTGCAAGTCAGAAAGACTTCTGAGGTGATGCTAGTGTTAACAAAATATTTATGGAGTATTATACACAGAGGGGATGTTTTAAAAACTTCATCATGGCCTGAGGAATTAAGTTTGGTTTTCATGTGTGTTTATAGGCATGTTGTAAAATAATGTAAATTAAAGTTGATTTTTCTGGGTTAGAATAGGAAAAGGATGTGATTAACAAATAATCACCTAGAGCTTGCACACAGGACAGTACATAGAAAATACAAACCTGGAAAAGGTAAAGGAGAGCTTCTGATCAGAAGATGAAGAGCAGCGTGAGAAATACGGAAATACACCTCTAGTAATGGTAATATGCTTGACAAGCAGATCTGAAAGGTACAACACATTGCTGTTTCTGACTTCTGCTGCAGCTCCCCAAATTCAGTGTCATCTTTAATTTTACTATAGTACATCTAATTATGAAAGAAAGGTGTTTACTCTTCTGAGACTGGTATCTGTGGACATGTATAACTGCAAACCTAGTTATATGTATTTTTAAATCTTTTTAGAAATAAAATGAGAGAGTATAATGCAGCAAAACATAAAAAAAGCTGTTCCTTATGCTTTGAAGATGCAAGACTTAAATAATTTGTCCAGCTCTAGTAGGGGAACCTATAAAGAGCGAATGAAAATATTATTTTGAATGATTTTGCAGAACATCTTAAATGGTTGATTAAAACCAAAATCCAGCTGGAATACTGGATGCAGGTATATTCATATTAATTCTAGTAATTGAGAAAATTACTTAGAAACCTTTCCCAATATTCCCCAAACAGCCCTGTAAGTCTGCAGTTAATTATTCAAAATTAGAGGAAAAAAAAAGTTTGGATTTCCTGGTGTCAGTCTTCAATTCTGTGTGGGATTACTCATTTGAAAAAAAGAGGCAGCATAATAGACAGGAGGTTTTTGTGTCATAAACCTATGTTTCCTGTAAAACAATACAGCTGAATTGAGCAGTATTTTAGTTGTATTACTATCTAGTAAAGCTCTTATAAAATACTTTTGAAAGTTGAAAAAGGAATCTGTGGTTTTAATATTTAGACTGCGAGCCAATCACATGCATTTGAAAATGTACAGTCATGCCTACAGCAGACTGTGGGTGTACCTGTTCCATATTCCAGGCTCTTGTGCACACACTTTTGACAAAGAGCATCTGCCAAAAACTGCAGGCAATATCAGGGACTATAGGAAGATTGACAGCAATAAAACAGTCTTGTTTCTCCCTCTTTAATGCCATCTTGATGCTTAGTAGCCTGAACTGGTAAAACACTCGAGACGTCACCCAAAGCTAAAAATCTTTGTGTCCTACTTCGTTGGAGCAGCCAGCTTTGCACACATAGTGTTGGTTCACAGCTACTCACTAGTTATGGAAGTATACTTGTAGCAGTCTTCATTTTCACAGCTAAAGTGTGTGAAATGCTCAAGTCCCGTAGCTGATGTCCTCTGGCATGGTCACAGGCTTTGTAACAATTCAGGAGTGTTTGTTAAAAGATAGTGTGGGCAAAGCAAAAGAGAAGGTAGTGCAAAAGAGACTTTTCTGCTAATGCAAGACTGGGGATGGTAAAGTGCAGCGAGAGGAAGCACATGAAACTTATGAAAGTGTTTTGGTATTAGTTTCTGTTTAATTTCTTTTTGCAGAGTGTATACATTCAATAGACAAAACATAATTAGAGGGGCTCTCTGGTATAGTATATTGTTATGGAGAAGAGCTTTGATTCTACAAAGGTACTTAAGTGCGCACGCTCTTCCATTCAGCACAAGCACTGGAAATTCTCATTAATTCAGGATACAAGTGGAAAACTAATAGAGGAAAATGAAGGGAAACCTAACCGGTGACAGTGTCATATATGCCTCAGGCTTTCTAACACCTTATTTTGAAGCATTCCAACGGGGCTGTAAAGGGAAACCAGAAACTAGATTAAAGAGACCAATGGTGTAATTTGGCAAAGTAGTTGCTCTGCATTGTGCAGCATCGAAATGTGTTTTCATATTCTTTTCGCCTTTGTGATTCCATTACGGATTTCAGCTAAACTTAAGGCCAGTTCTGTGACAGTTACTTTTTAGCATGCCCACGACTTTCTTGGAATTTCTGTTTTTTCCAGTCCAATAGCATATTTAAGGAATTAACATAACTGAAGAAAGATGACCATTGCATTCTCCCAGTCTAACACTGAATGTGCTGATTTTCCGTACTGTATTGTGTGTGTTTGTGTATGTATGTATGCATAGGTCTGTGTATGTATTCAAGTTTGGAAGGCAGGGTTAATATCTTTGTCCTTAGAACAGGCAACTGGATATCACCTGCACGTATTGAATCACTGAAGCAGGTTGATCACAAAAAAACCCCAACCAACACACCATTTTGATTCAAATAGGAAATAAAATTAGAAGAGGCATTTTCAGAGTTAATAGACTAACTGCACTTATGATCCATTTCCAAGCTTATTCAGTGTCACCCTTACACTCTTGTCATGTCTCTTGGTATGGAACAATGAAACTTACTGTGTCCTACCTATGGCCTGCATATAGTCTGTTGTGTAATAACTGCACTTACCTTACCAAGGCTGACTTTGTATTCAACACCTGTGATTTACTTCTCTTTAGGAAAAATGACAGGAGTACCCAACAACCAAACTTCTTAAAGCAAAGCATTTGTTTAGACCAATGTGAATGAAAGCATCTGAAAACAACAAAAGCTGTCTATATACGTAATTTTTTTTTCTGCCTAGGAATGTACAACTCACCTAATGCTTACCTGGTAGAACAAGATTCCTCCAAAAAGCTTCCAGCAGTGTGTCTCCCTGGATAGCCCCCTGGCAATTGATGCAAGCTTATAAAAAAAAAAAAAGAGTTTTTTCTTCCCTTTTGGCAGCCCAAGTGACCTGAAGAAGCTTTCATGCCCCAAACGTTTATTCTTTTTTGTTTGCCTTTTTTTTGTCTGTTTGTTTTGTGTTGAGGGTTTGGTTTTTTTTTTTTCCCCACAGCTCTATTGATTTGGTCTAGTGAATGATAGCACTTAAAGATTTGGCCTCACAGGGTACAGTGGCTGGAGTCCAGAGCAGCAACTTTTGTTGCAGAGAGAACCTCACACTGATTCCTAGTTTGGGGAAAAACTGAAAGCAACATGAAAAACAGGATGCAGTACATGGTGCTGTCCTGTTCTCTCACCTGGTAGTCCTCTCCTAGCTGATTCCTTAGCACATGCATTGCAAAAACAATGTGTTTGTGTGTTGATGATTAACTTTACTACAGCTGTTCGTGAAAGACTCAGCGCAACAGAAGTACATCAAATGGGTAAAGAACTTGTGCTTTGGGAAAGATGAGGTTAATGTACTGATGCAGGACACTGGGTAATGTGAATGGAGTGGGACCTGTGATCTTAAGCTAGCATCAGATATTTTAGCTAAATGTAAAGATTCGAAGAGGACAGGCCAGATGTTCCACTTTTTGAAGCAATACATAAAATGGCTTAAATATCAAGGTTGTGTTTGAATCCTCTTTGCTCCACAGTCTTATGGCTGTAAGGACCACAAGATAAAAATGCTGTGTATTTTAAAATAATACACAATACGCCTGGCTACTCAGAGGTGCGCCTTGGACCAGGCTTTCCAGCTCCTTTTCCTTCAACCCACTGTTTAGCATAGGAAGCTTCCCAGTATCTCTTTGCATGTTTTTTCATCCAACATGTAAAAGCAAGAAATTAGTTCTATAAATTGGTAGAAGAGATTATAACATTCAGTGACATGATTTAACCCATGAGTTATGCCGGGACATTCCTTCAGTGAAGATGTTGAGGTGCCCTTACATAGTAGTCACGTTTTTTTTCCTTTACATTCAAAGTTTCAAACTCAGTAAAGTGTCATTTTCCAGCCCACAGATGCCCTGCCTCTTAAGATTCTGTATTTGTAATGTAGAGTCCACAAATGTCACTGCCTGAAGTTGTTGGGATATGAGTATTTCCTGTGGCAGAATTACCTTTATCTTTTTTTTTTTTTTAATGTCACACTCTTGGGCATTCATATAAGTGATGTTCAACTACAGTGTCTGCTGGAGGTCAGCAGACTTGAACCAGTATTCTCTTTCTTTTGTGAATTTCTCTTTCTCCAGGTAAGCAAAGATGTTAGTGTACCGAAGCATCCTATCCTTCTGTCAGATGCTGCACTGAAGGAGGTACTTGAGATGGTTCTAAAAAGTCCAGACCCTTTTGAGTGTCTCTAGTGTAGTATGACCCAACGTGATGTGCAAATTTCAATTACATGATTATGAAAGGGTAAGACTGTGTGATACGCTTTAGCAAGATCATTTCTCTTTATGCAGTTCCTCCAGTGTTTTAACAATTCTCCATCCAAAATGAAGTAATGTGATACCATTATACATTTTTTGTTGGTTTAGTTGTCCTAAAGCATCATGGTTGCTTTGTTTCTTCTAGTTGACATGAGCCCATTCTGCTGGCTGTCTTTATTCTTCTGAGTGTGGAAGGCTGTTAAATATAGGTGGATTGCGCTTGCTTTTCAATACATTGCCTGCTCACAAAAATGAAACAACTGAATGATAGGCATGTGTCTACCTGCAGACCAGAACAAAGCTGGCTCATCTAGGTCTGGGTTTGTTCGTTTCACTACATCACCTTAAGTTTGAAAAATAAATGCAGAATTCAGTGCGGAACTGGAAATCTTGTTGGCTAAGAGGTTAATTTAAAATATCTATGGTGTTTCAGTTCCTGCCGTAGGTGTTAGCAGCCTTCTGGAGGAGCTTCCCACTTAAGGGGGAGAGTTCACCTCTGCAGAAGGCTTCCAGAGCAATCATTTACTCAGTTTGGTCATTTACCTTTCTCTGAAGACCTTCAAATGCCACAGGTCATCCTTCAGGCCAGGAGTACTGTGTGTATTACAAAACTGCTGTGGTAACCGGTGCAGATTGACGCCGGAGGCAGGAGCTGTGTGTTTCGGTGGTGCTGGGAGACAGGAATTGCTGTTCTCCCACCAGAACTTCACGGTCGGGTTTGTATCCCCCTTCCCCCACCCTAGCCCTCCTTCCAGTGTGTACTGTATGTTGATAGGGGTGAGTCACCTCTTTTATTATGTTTTGAATACTTTCCTCTCAAATGTAGTTTATTTTCTGCAGGGAAGGGAAAGAATTTATGCTGTCCTGGTTCCTTATTTTTATCAGAGTTCTGCTAACAACTTCCAGCTGAGGGAGTTCTCGATATTTTTAGCCTGAGATATTTAGCTATTTGAGCCTCTTTACATGTTTTCCCTCGGTATATATTAACTGGGGGGTGACTGGTTCTTGTCAGTTAATATATTCATGAGCATGCTTGCTAGATTGCCTGCACTTAGTCCCAGGAATCAGAACGTTTCAGAATTTGGGGGGAAGTTTGAGTCCTGGTCTGAAGTATTCGAATCAGCCTCATTACTCCATTCTTTGACTGATGCAGAATCTTCCTCTTCATTTTAAGAGGTGGTGTTTAGTATTAAAAAAAGTATGTAATTGATACTCAGCTTAAAAACACTCAGAAGTAAATAAACTAAAAAGAGCAGAGAATCATAAAATGGGAACTTGCACAATGAAATATATATTCTCTGAAATTCTTTTTGTTCCTCTTTTTTCCAAGTATCTTTTAAGCAGCAGAATGCTCTGTCTTATTACTATGTTATTGTTTTATTGGTTGCCTGGCTTAGAGTCTGGCTTAGAGTCTAATATTCCAAATATTGAACTTGCTGGCACAATAGGGCTTGATTGACAGCTGGCTGAACAGGAGCCAGCAGTGTGCCCAGGTGGCCAAGAAGGCCAATGGCATCCTGGCTTGTGTCAGAAATAGCGTGGCCAGCAGGGACAGGGAAGTGATCCTGCCCCTGTACTCGGCACTGGTGAGGCCGCACCTCGATGACTGTGTTCAGTTTTGGGCCCCTCACTACAAAAAGGACATTGAATTACTCGAGCGTGTCCAGAGAAGGGCAACGAAGCTGAAGGGTCTGGAGCACATGTCGTATGAGGAGCGGCTGAGGGAACTGGGATTGTTTAGTCTGGAGAAGAGGAGGCTGAGGGGAGACCTCATTGCCCTCTACAAGTACCTGAAAGGAGGGTGCAGAGAGCTGGGGATGAGTCTCTTCAATGAAGTAACAAGCAATAGGACAAGAGGGAATGGCCTCAAGTTGCACCAAGGAAGGTTTAGACTAGATACTAGGAAGTATTTCTTTCCAGAAGGAGTTGTTAGGCGTTGGAATGGGCTGCCCAGGGAGGTGGTGGAGTCCCCATCCCTGGAGGTGTTTAAGAGTCAGGTTGACATAGCGCTGAGGGATCTGGTGTAGTTGGGAACTGTCAGTGTTGGGTTGATGGTTGGACTGGATGATCTTCAAGGTCTTTTCCAACCTAGACAATTCTGTGATTCTGTAATAATTTAACAGATCCTACTATCATCAGTTCTTTCCCCTCTTCCTAACAAAGTTTCAGACTAAAGATGAAAAGCTATCTTGTATCTTTGACAGAGATGTTTCTGTGTATTGAAAACAATAATCTGTCTGAATAGTAATTCTGTTTAGGTCACTGGATTTGTATCTCCTGTAGGCAAACAATTCCTTCATTTTTTTTGATAATATTATTGTTGTTGTTACTTACTGATTATACATAAATTTGCCTCAGTGAAATGTAGTGATTCCAGCAAATATTCCAGAGGTGTCTCTGTAGGATTTGGGAGGTGGGGTGGGAGGAGCAGATGGTGGAAATTATGCTCGGTTTAAAATGAGAATTAAATGGCTGTTGGGTATAAATTGTCCATACTACCTTCTTCTTATCCCCTTCAAGATATTTGTTTATATACGGCAATACATTAAATTGCTCTACTCCTATCCACTTAGTTATATGGTGCAGTTCTGCAGAGTGGGCAGATCGCTTTGTGCCACCTATGCATAGTCTTTGTTTTGAATCCTCTGGTTACCGGTCTGGTCTGTGGCGTAAGTTAGAGCTGCTTGAAGTCTGCCCACAACTACCATGACATATCCTATTAATTGGGACCAGCTGGATGCAAGTATGTATTGGCAAGTCTACAGCAGCTCTATGCAAACCCGTTACAGCAGCTATTCACCACCCAACTATTCCTTCAGGGACCTTGGACCTTCCAGTAGTCATTTGCAAAGCTGAAGCCTTAAATCTGGCACTTAAAATAGTAGTGTGGTGTTGGGGTTTTTTTTAATATATTTGTTTAATTCTAACTCCCCTGCTCCTCCCTAGATTGGGCAGTCACTACTCCCTACTTAGATATGAATCTCTGTTTGAGGATTCAATTTAATACATGTGCACCAGTTTTTGATTTCTTTTTCCAAAGCACTTAGAAAAATGTTTGAGTCTATTAAGCACTGTGGAGATTTTTGTCTTGGTAAGTGCAACAGTTTTGGAAACTTGCCATTCTAAAGTTGTGAGTTGTGGGGCCTTTTAAAGATGGAGGTTCCATGTTGTACCCCTAGATACCGGCTGCTTTTTGTGCCTTTTTGCACCGAGAGTCTTTATGCACCTTTTAAAATGTAGCTTTAGGTAGGCTGCTGTTGTTTTGCGCTGTCAGTCTCTGTGCTCTAAGTTGACTGATGCTGCTGAGAAGCTGTGGATCAACACTGCTACCTCGGGTATGTTGTCTGGTCTGTGTTGGGACTTCTCAGAGGGACTGCCAGATTAACTAAACACTAACCTTAAGATTTTTAACTCTTACTGAGACCAGTCAAAATTTCATTACTTTTAATTGTTTTGTAATGTTGGCATTTTGGTTGGAAATTTCTTGACTTTTTTTCTTTGCAAATCCAGTCCTAATAAGGGTTGGGGGTTTTTTTGTTGGTTTGGTTTTTTTTTTTTTATTTTGCTGACTGAATTTCCTGTGCAACTTCTTTTAAACTGCCGTGTGCGTTGCAGGGACACTAAATAAACTGAGCAGCTGACTCATTATTTTTGCCATTTGTACTAGTTTTTCCAGTGGTCATTCTTGAACGTGAAAAGCAATACAGTAAAATACTTGGAGGAAAGGATGATGTTACAGAGAAGCTGCACTGAGTGACTTCAACTCAGTGTACAAAAAGTTTCATAGTCTTTGTTTCAAAAGAAACAAGGAATTTGCAATCTCCTATTCTAATAATGATCAGGCCAACTCTTATTTGCTTATGAGATCTGACAAGATCACAGTTCATGTGATCTCATTTGTTGTATTCATGGCAGCCCTGGGGAGTGAAATAACTAGAGCAGGAATGAAGCTCTGCTTTCCTGCACAACACAACAGAGCTCTATAGCAACTTGGCCACTAGGAGAAACAGCAGAGATTTTAAATGGATAAATAGATTAAGTTTTGTTTCTGTGTGTATGTATTTATGTAAAATATAGTCATATGCAAGCATCAGCCTAACCCATTAGCCCATGTAGAATAAATGGGAGAAAATCACCCATGCTGGTACGTGGCAGGTCAAGCTGAACTGAAGTTTGGGGAACTGGAGTGCTTTGTAAAACCAGTGGTTACCAAGCGTCTCCTGTTAAACTTCAGTTCCAGTTTACTGGGTTTGAAATTTAGTCCTGATGCAAAAGTTTGCACCTACCCATAGAAAAGTTTCTGTGCATTGTTAACCTTGAACGAAGTGTAAAAAGCACCTTAGGGGGCTAATCTTCCCTTCTTATCTGCAAATGTGGGAGAAGGCATGTGAAAGAGAAAAGCAACAGCCTAAAGAGCTGCCAGTTGGCTTTGAAAAGTTTTTAAAATTAACACACAAATACTTGGAATAGAAGCATTAAGGGAAACCTGTTCTCTGTTTAGAGTAGTGTACTGAATGCTTAAGTTTGAGATTGTCATCACAAACATTGAGATTGAGGGTTCAGTGATAGGATTTTTTTGGTTCATGGGTTTTTGGGGTGGCTTTTTTTTTTTTTTTTGGTGTTAGCTTGATTTGAGAATGGTGATACCACTTCAGCATGTTTTCATCTGTGTTATGTTCAAATTCACGTACGTTTTACAGGTCTAGACATTTGATGCATCATGTATGAAACACAGCAAACTTGAACAGTGCCAATACTAATCTCTGTTAGACTCTTGATAACTTTCTGAAACAAAAATAGCATAAATACTTTCTCGACATTTTTGGGGGGACGACTGGATGCATCTTGAAATGGGAAGTGGTAACACTCTTATTTTTTCTACTAAGGAAAGTTCTTTTATAGACTTTTGAGTGAAAAAAGCCCTTAAAAATCTGTAAACAACAGGAAAGATCATTCTGGTCGGAGGTGAATGATCAGAAATTTCAGCCTCTAGATAACCTTTAGTCTTGCATTCCCTTATAATTATTTCAATAATGTTGTCTAAAGATCTAAAAAATCATTGTTACCTCTTGTATTCTGCTTCCAGAAAAAAAAGGAAATACTCTAATTTAATTTCAGTGGTTTAATTAAATTGTCACCATAGAGGTGTGATCAAATTCATAAACGAGTAGCAAATGTTGCCTGCTACTTGAATTTGATGTGAGATTTTCACAAACAAGCAATGGCTTGTTTTTCTTAAAGTCAATAGGTAAGATTACTAAAATAGGGAGAGGTACTGAGAAAACAGCTTTCTCTGTTTTAGTAAGTGGTCCTCCAAATGAAATGAAGAGATGACAATGATTTTTTTGCATAGTTAGATTTTTTTTAAGTGTTGTGTTGAAAATTAAACAAATTAAGTATAAGGTTTGCCTTTCTACAGAATATATGGCAGCTGTTGTGCTGAACAAAACAGCATTCTCAAGTAGTCATAAAACATCAAGCTTGTCTAAAAGCTGTAACGGGGCATAAGCAAACATGGGACTGATGATAAGCCCCAAGGCTGCCAGAGTATGAACACCAAGCCCCCTGCAGCGGTGGAGGAGAAAGGTTTATGGACAGGGCATGAGGAGCAGGCCCTCTGGCTTTTGTAGCACTGGAAGGTCTTGAGTGTGCTTTGTGTGAATGTAAGACACAGAAACCCTCTCTCTGGGGAAAAAAAAAAGGGGGGGGGGCCCTACACCCAGTGCTCATGAAGCAGATTGTCCCTTATGTCCCCAGCAGGTCTGGAAGTGAGATGAAGTGGGGGCTGGCCTCTGAGTTCCCCTCCTTTTTTGGGGGAACATTGTCTCAATACCTTGAACTTGGGCAGGACATAAGGATAAGTGGAGCATGACTGCTTGGATTTGGGGGATGCAGTCTGAAAGTGAACTGGCTGTATGCTACGTGTTTTACTTCAAGCAGCCCTTGCCCAGGACAGGGACAGGGTGCTGTTCTGAGATTGATCTTTAGGAATAAGGATAGGAGTCGCTCATCTTTAGGATTTGCTTTCCATGGAGCTGAAGTGGACCTTCATACCTCTGGGTGAGCAGCTGGGCTGTACCGTTCACCAGTTAGCTAGCAGGGGACAAATTGTACCACTCCTTCAAAACTACAATACAAGAAATGTGTGATCCCAGTGATAACAGCCAGGATTATCTTTCTGTGCACCAGTAGGGTCTTTACTGTGTGTGCGGAGATGGGGGTTGTGTAATACGGGCTTTCTGAGGAGATCTTTTTTCTTCCCTTTGTTGGCCATAACAGATCTGTTGGGTAAAAACGTTTTTTTTTTTTTATTTTAAGGAGGTCTTGATAAAAGGCCTAGTAAAAGGTAAATGCTCAGAAGTAGGTGGTGAAAGGCCCAGTTAGACTTTGCTCACCATCAAACCCCAATACTCCCACGGGGCTTAAATCCAATCTAGTGGCTGACGCCAGTGACAAGCTACTTTGAAAAAAAATATTTTAGTTAAAATTATGTTTCTGTTCCGTGGCTATTGCATATGCAGGGAGAGTTAGGGAAATTGCAGGATTTCCATCAGAAATATTTTATAAAGGTAGGTTCCATGGGGCCACAGACTTCTTTTACTTTCATCCTAGCAAGACTCGTGCATCTGCAACTACTCCCTCTTTCCCCCATTTCCACATTTCTAGGGTTGAAGAGAGACTGCATAGTTTAACAGAAAACACTGTAAAAGGTAAATGTGTTTCCAAGTGCATATCTCCATCTGTTGCAGTTTCTTGGTAGCTGCAGTTACAGGCTTACCTACCTCTTGTCCCTTACACTGTTTTCAAGGGCATATAATTTTAGGTCTTGGGCCTCTATCATTTTCTCTGGGGCGCAAGACAGCTGAAATCCCTGGGTTTTAGGTTGCTGTCCCTTTACCTTTTACTGTGATTATCACAGAAGGCTTGAGCTCTCTTGGAGAGAGAGAGCAATGAGGAACCATTGAGTAGCTGTCTTCTAAAAAGCAAGGACATTATTTAGGTCAGAAGCACTGCGAAGGGAACACATTACAAAATAATGAGCAGCTTTTAACTATGCTGATCTTGCTGGGGTTTTGAGTTTCACATTGGACTTGACAGATCTTTATCTCAGATTTTTTTGTTCAGTTATTATTCCCATACATGCATCTTTTTCCCTACATAGGATTCTTGTTTTATAGTTTAAGGACATCTTCAAAGCTAGTCAGTGCTGCATACCTCCAGGGACTAATCTTCAAAGGACTGGATAGCTGCATAAAGAGTGCTGGAAAGTTGTATTCATCACCCTGAAGGGTGCTAAAGACCTTTTTAGTGACTCCAAATTCCAGGTGGAATTGCCTTGTTGACCAAGCAATAGAAAGATTACATCACCTGTACAGGTATGATCATCTATGAATATACCAGTGTGCTCTGCCTACCTATGTCTGCTGTATTAGCACTGGATTTGCCTGGCAGGAGACCAAAAGATGTTGACAGAGGATCTTGAAGTTTCTTGCACTCCTTCTTTCCTGCTGCTGTAACCACTATATCTGCTCTTCCAACTCCTGCCTGCTACCTCCAGCCAGCCAGCTTAGGCTGTCTTGGCCCAAGGATCTTGAATGCTGCATAATGTTGTGTGTCATCCCATGGTTAGTTCTCAGGGTCTGTACTTCCCTTATGTTTTCTTTTACCTGAACGTACATGGGTATTGCCTCCTATGTTGGCCATTTTCCTTTTTCCTCACGTATCTTATAAAGCAATGATTAGTCTCTCTTCATCTATGAACTTTAGACTTCTTTTCTTCTACTATTATGTAGTTGTTCCTTTGTCAACTTCCCTGTGAACTTCATATGGGTAAGAACTTGTTTTTTTCTGTTTGTGCTTTTGTGTTAAGTGAGATGGCACATAAGAAAGCATAATTTAGGTCTGAAAAGGACATTTTATTATTTAAGATGGGCATTTTTCACATGTACAAAGAGCAGCCTTGACTGTGATCTATATTTTCTCATTGATTTAAAATAGATGAGTAATTTTGAGATGCATTAATTAATTTTACCCTGTGAGCCTTTGTTTTTGTATTTTATTTTCCCCTGGTGCAATGTCTCTTTCCTGAATGAATCCAGACTGATGGGAACAAGGAATTAAGAGGTCATGCTGCATCCTTCCTGATATCTGTGGTGTTGGGTTTTTGGTTTTTTTTCTTTTTTTGCATGTGGTCTCACTTGTAGTTGGTTGTTGTTCTCTGACAGAACATGCTTTCAAAGATGGGCAACACAAGTGATAGGTGTACCACCAGTGATACTTGGGTTTGATGTTCCACCAGTTTGCTTAGGTCACATTAGATCTAGTGATATTCAGAAGGGATGCCTTCTGAAGTGTTGTTCCTTGTGTCTTGCTGTTAAGGAACTTTTCTTGCATTTTGCTGTGCTGTAAGTATTTGCTTTAAATGTAATGCGGTTCTCATGTGACAAGAATAGCATTTATAGTAAAAGTAAGCCAGTGCAGTGCCAGAAGGAGTCACAGAATGCCATATACATACTAAAACTAATAACTGATTTTAATACTAAAAATATACAGGATGTCAGCTACCCTGAAAGTGAAGCTGACACTTGGTTAACATACAGTACTATTTCCAATGCCTGTGTTTAAAACCTAGAGTGGCAAAATACACAGTTTTCCTAAAACTTTCATGCCTGTTGAGCAATCAAGAGATCCTAGGCAACCTCAGCTGAGATGTACTCGTAAAAAAAAAAGTACTTCTAAGACTCTCCAACCTGTATGTGATCGGAGAAGTAGGAGAGTGGTCTTGCAGGCTTTTCAGCATCCAGTGTTATCTGCATGGGGGTACCCTGGTGCTGAGCTGCTGGCTCTGGAGATTATTTGTGTCAATGGCAAGTTACCCAGAGAAGCAGGAAAGACCTCTCGAACAGTGTGGAGGAAAGCAAATGCTGGTCGTAGTCCAGTGTTGGGTCAGTGAAGATGTACATGAGTTTTATGACTAAAATACATGTACCAACCTGACAGCTGCCTACCTGAAATAGCACGTGCAGATCACAGAGGTGGGAAGTGGTATTTTTAGAAGAATTTAGCGTATGGACAAGCTGCTGCCGGGAATTTGGTATTAAAATTTGTCTTTGGTTTATTGGTGATACCAAGGCAGCCCGCCTGGACTGCACCTCCTGTGCTCACAAAACTGGGTAATTAGGTGCCCAAGGAGGAAAACTAGATTGATCCAATAGTTGCATGACAGAGGTATGAAAAGCTTCTTTTATTGTACCTAAACATGATTCTAGTTTTGCTTGCAGTAACATTGTAACCAATTCACATAAATTTGTGGGAAATCCACTGCATATTACTGAGATAAATGACAGGCTATGCCATTTGGTTGTATTTTTATATCACAGAATGTGTATTGCTGTTAAGTTCTTTATAAGTAGGGTTTACTTCTTAATGAAGCAGTTAAAATACTGCAGACTCTTTTGTTGTGGAAGTGAAGGCCAGTCCAGTCATGCTTTATAGTAAGGGTACATTCATAAATTATTTATAGAGGGCTAATAAATAATTAATGTATGTTATTAAATAGGTTACAGTCATGAAGAATGTATATTATATATGGCAGTAAGCACACCAGTAGAAGGTGTTAAAGACAGTGTTTTGTGTAACTGCCGCACTAAAATCCATAACAAATGACCCTTTGTTAAAATGTATATTAAACATTTAATTTACTTAATATAGATTTATAAATACTTTATTTTTAATACTAAATATAATCCCAAGACTTGACTACAACTCTCTAGTAAAACCCTGCTGGGGAGGAAATGAAGCAGTGTTGGCTTTTTGAGGTGACAGTGAAATCCAGAGCTGTGAATGCCTGGACAAGCTGTCTTGTAACATACTAATAAAAGAAAATTTTTAAAACTAATTAATATTTTTTTTAAATAGACATAGGACCAAGTTGAGCGTCTGCAATTTGGAAGATAAAGTAGGATATTATCACTTGAATATAAGATTAGAGTCAGATCTCATCTTGAGTCAGGTTGAGAGTAAAGAATGGTTTTCCTAACGAAAGCTAATTTCTGTTTTAAACAGGCAGTTATGTTTTGTTTATTTTTGGTTTTAATGCAACCAGCTGATGATGCAAATGCAGGTCTTACATTTAATGCAGATTTGTGTATATGTGTTCTTTCTTCTGAGATCTGTTTCTAATTTTTTCTCTCAAGGAGGGAAACTTTTGCAGATGTATTTCACATCATACTAAATATGACAGAGATATCATGAAGCTTTTCTTCTGGTCATGGGAGAGGTGGCTCTTTGTGGTTCCCCTTCCCAATCCTTTTTTCTTTAATGGCAACTGATGGTTTTCATTCATTTCACGTATAGTCCATGCTTTTCTCTGTTTTGGTCTGTATCTGCTAAGCATGAGACAGAAGGGTATTCAGCTCTTAGACTTTTGGGAAACCCTTTTCCAGTGTGTATTTGGGATGAAGTTTCCAGCAGCTATTTAATGGAAGAGGAAATTTGAGCCTCTTCTCTGATGTAGTCCCACTACTGTCTCCTCTCAAGTTGACTTTTCTTGTTCTTGGAATGGTTCTGTAGAGAAACTTAATGTACGGTGGAAGGGATGTGTGCAGGTAGGACTCAACTCTGAATGACTGGCTCTGGCGTGGAGGAGCGGGATAGTGAATAAGCTGTATGTGATGAAGAGGGAAGATGGTGCAAATGCATTCTTTGGAAACAGTTTATAAAATCATAGAAATGTTGGTCAGAGGGGACCCCTGGAGGTCAGGTAGTCCAGAAGTTTTCCTTGAAGTGTGTCCATTGTGAACAGCAGATCAGGTCAGCCATGGCTTTATCTAGTTTCTCTTGAAAAGCTCCAATGATGGAGTTCCCCAGCCTCTACAGGTAAACCTTTTCCAGTGCTCTCTGTTTTGCCCAAGTGTGTGTTATGCCAGTGTAAGAAAACTGAGGGGGCATACAGCTAACTCACTCCAGAGATTTTCAGAGTGGACATCTTTGTGTCAGTCATCTCTGTTCAATCTCAAGTATTTGTGGTTTATACAGGGCCCAGGATAACTAACCAAAAATAAGGAGGACTATTTTTGTATGTCAAGTGTGAGATAACTTTGCGTAGAGGTTGGTTTCTTCCATGTGTTGCTGAATCTTACTGAAATTTAACAGTGGAAAAGAGGCATTTTTGTTGATAGCCACACTCTTGTGTGACTTGTGGTCACTTCTCATCCAAACAATAAAGATTTTTACAGTCTGTTTTGCAACCATGATTCGACTATCATTCTACCACAAAAATACAGTGATTTAAACTCTTTTCAGTGAGAACTGAATTAATTTTTTTTACTGCATTTTATTTCAAGGGAACAGTTAATACAGAAACAGTTCAGTAATGAATCACAAGTGTTGTCTTTCTTTTCGCTTTAATGCTATTTGTTGCAAGTTTAAATCAATTTTCTTCACAGTTTTTGCAGTTATTCAGAAACTTGAATGAACATATATTTGGAAAAAGCTTATACATGCTGAAAGAGTATAGTTTGATGCATAATCTTAATTTATCATTGAAAAGTTTTATGTAACATAAAATTACAGTTTTATAATAATTTGATCATTGTGCATTGTTAAACTGAAGTGGTTGTGTCTGAAAAAACCTGATGTGTTCAGCCTTTCTTTTCCATGTATAAAACATGAAACAGGGAAGCATAAATTGATTTCTTTATGAAAGCTGGTAAAAAGAAATATGTAGTTTGGTGGAAAGAGTCTATCTAGCTTTTTTTCATCAGCTGGTACTTGAAGCAACTTGTACAATAGTTCTTTGGAGAGGAGCTCCCATGCCCCCTTTCCCACCCCTGGTAGTACTAACATTTCATCACAACTTAGTAGAGATAATGCCAGTAAACTGGAGAAGACACAGTCATAAAAAAAAGTCTCTTGCCTTGCTTCTGCAGGCAGGAGTCATGTTTAGGGTAAGGTTCAGCAAGGCAGATCTCTTGCTTTCTGCAATTTGTAACTCCTATACGCTGATCATACTACTGCTTCTTACATTGAAATCTGGTCTTAAGAGTAAGATTTCCAGAGTAATTCAAGATCAATTTATTTTTTCCTGGTAACAAACAGAGAAAATGAAGAAAGGATGATGAAGGTAATAAGTGAAGCATGTTATAGCAGCATAACTATTGCAGTGTGTGTAGCTTTGTGGCTTGAGATCAGATCTATTTAATACCATATAAATAACACAGGTCAATTTTAAATAGTGTGTAAACAGCCTCTTAAATACAAACATTTGCACGATATTAATATTCATGTTTAACTGAGAAATTAAAAACATGTGAAAGTTGTGTCTTTTCAATCAACTTTTCTGTGTTCTCAAGCAGTTTGTTCAGAATTCTTTAAAATGTCACTGAGAAATTAAAAATGCTGCTCAGGCAGTAGGTTGAAACTGAGGACCAGGCAAAGTAGTGTTTATATTTAATAAAACATTTTTGAGTACATTTTGAAGGTTAAGTTTTTGTGCTTTTACTACAGAGGATGTTTATCTGAAGTGCTTTATCACTGATCATATTTTGGGAAATGTTTTCTGAAACTTTCCTCAGCAAAACTACCTCCAAGCCTAAAGTTCTTGTGTAGAGCTTATGAGTATTTTTAAATTGTAAATCTTTGAGTCCATTAAGACATCTTCACTATCTTTTTCCTTTTTGGTCACAAGCTGACAGTTTTAAGTACTACTTTGCTATGCTTGGTATGCCGCTGATGGTAATCTCCAAGGCTATTGGTGATGTGAATTGTGCTCCCATAGCTGGGGTCAGGTGTGGACTCATTCAGCTATATTAATAGGTGTGCAGTGTTGGAGCACATCAGTTTATTGAAGCATAAGCCTTCACGCTAACTTTTGGAAGATTAAATTGTTTAGCTGCAAAGAACCCATCTGGATGTGTTGTTTTCCTTCTTTTTTTCCCTCTCTTTCTTTTTCTTTTCTGTTCCTTTCTCTGTTGCCCCCCCTTTTCTCTGTTGCCCTTCCCCCTTTCTCTGTTGCACCCTGCCTTCTCTTCCCCTGCTAACTCCAGACATCTTAAAACTGTTGAAGTCTCCCGTTTGACTGTTTACTGTTCTGCTGCAGCAACTGTATCTTGGCAATATAACATTGACTTACATTCTGTATTTCTTGACTGGCCTGCTTATGAAGGATCAATTAAGTTGATTTAAAAATGGAATCCAGCATGGATTATAGTATTCTAGTAATACCTACTTACAAAACTGAGAAAACAGTTTTCTATTTTCCAGTGTAAGCCAAATGTAAGATAACCTTTTCTGAATTGAATATGTACTGTACAGAAATGCATTTGTAATTCGTAACAGCAAAACGGTCTGAATTGTGTCCCACAAATGGTAGAATTTCAGTCTTTTTGATGTTTATGTCATTTAAATTTTACTTTAGAAATAAGAAGTACTCAGCCAGAGGTTGTCCAAGAAGTAGTTTGCTTATTTTCCCAGTTTTAATTACAAGGAAATACAGTCCTGCATCAATTTTTCCACCAAACATCAGCCATCAATATGGAATCAAATAATTTCATCCCTCTGGTCCAGTGTCTGGTTTCTTCCTTTCAAAGACCAGCAAGAAGCATTTTGGAGAGTTAGCATTAAAATTTTCTAGACTACTAGTCAAACATTTGGTAGTACAGCTTTACAGCTGCAAGACTTCATTGTTGCTGGATTTTTTGTTGGGTAGGGTGGTTTTTTTTTTGGTGTGGAGCAACTCTTTGTTAGACAGATTTTCAAATATCTTCCTTCTTCTGATGATACTATTTCTGTTTGCAAAGTATTCTCACTATAAAAAAATGTGGGAGGATATTGAAACTAGTATTTTTTAAATGACCTGCATTTCAAAAGAAAATATTTCCGGTAACTTCCAGTTCGGAGTCTAAGCAAATTACCTGTTAAATTGTAAAATACATATATATCTGGATAGTAGGCTATCCCCTGGGCAGTTTGAGAGAGGACTCGAAGCTCAGCAAACTTGTCATGCATGAACTGTAGCTTGCGGCTGGGTGCTTCAGCTTATCTGGAGTTGTAGCTGAGTGGAAATGTTGAGTAAGATGGGGGTCTTGGCTAATCCTTCTTGGCCATAATCCAGTTTGGGGAGCAGCAAGAGGATCCTCCACCTGTCTACTCAGTATGTCTCTATCAGCCAAGGGGAGGAATAGCAGGCAAATGTTTAAAGCTGCCTAGCAGGTTAGCCAGATGTGTGAGAATTCAGCAGACAGGTGTAATAGGCCTGGCAGCCATATGGTAGTTGGTAGGTCTGATAATATCAAATTGTATGTAGTTGTCCTGTGGGTGAAAATGGCAGTGATTTGAGGAGGAATACCGTGCATGAAGTTTTGCAGGATCAGTTTATGCGTGTTGAGATTTTCTGTATGTACACTTAACACCTGTACATATAAGGACCATCTCTTGGCTGGGGTAGTTCTTTTTTAGAGAAATGCCTTGAGGCCACCTCAGGCCCCTGTACAGAACTTCTCACCCAACACAAGTAGCAGTCTCAAGGCCAATGGGTTATTATTCCCAGGGACCAGCACCAGAGCTTCCCATTTTGGAAGGGAAACTTTATGGTTCAGGCCGATGCTTAGTTGTCATCTACTGGACCGCAAGGTTTAGAAAAGTGAAACTAATAGCATACCCTTGAAAATTGCTTTTGCTGGTGGCCTCGCCTGTCAGATGTTGCTTGAGCCTGCGCTATTCAGTGCACTGTTAAGCAGGCAAGCAGTGGTCATGACATCTGCAGAGAAACTGGCTCAGAAGGAATAAATGAATTGCATAAAAGTTCGTGTCAGAGTTGACATTGTGTCATTTGCAGCTCTGGAATCGCAAGGCATTCAAAAGCTATGACCCAGCCCCCAAAATAAATACAGGAAAGCCATTCCGAACTGGGGGAGAAGGGGCATGGGCTGTAGAAAAAGCTTATTTTTTTCCCCTCACACCTGCATCTCCAGCTTTTGCAGAGCAGTAGCATCGGAGAAGACATGAACGTACAGCTGACTCCATGCTGACATCCAAATGGACACCTCCTGGTACCAGCAGGTTGGTCACAGCCTCTTTCAATGCTGCACCAAAAGGGACCTCACCATTGCCACGCGTGGGGCACCCTAATGTGCTGCCAGGGCTGCCACTGGTTGCCTCTTTTGGCAGAGGCCAGAATGATTTACGCTGAGGTCAGGGTCTGCTGTCCCTGTTTCTAGCAGTGCTGGTTCTATCAGAGAAGGGATTTGGATTTTACTGAAGTAGAATTCACGTGATCTGCTCTTAAGAAGCAGAGTCAATGTGATGTTCATGGCTTGTCTGATCCAAAAAAAGTGAAATTTTGTGGTGGTAAGGGTTATTTCTGAGTGGTATGTAAATCCCCAGGCCCTTTCTTAATTTAATTACAAAAGATGTGTACTAGGCTCTCTTCAGTTCCTTTAAGTTCTGAAAATACTTTGGCTCATTTCTTAGCACTCTTGAGGCAGTGTGCTCTAGCAGTCTCCCCAGTAGTACAGCCTTTAACTAAGCTGTTCTTTAACCCGTTGTTTCTTCCTGCTGTGTGTATTCCTCTTGTATTTAACTAGTAAAGCTTTCTTCTGCTGTTTTGTGGAGGTGGAAACAAAGCATGCACTGAGACTTGACTTCCCTACCTTCTCTTTGCTTGCATGCTTCTTGCATTGAATAGTGGAACTCCAGTTCTTTGGTGGTATAGGCTTTGTTCCTGCTGCCTTATGTCCTTGCTCATTATAACTGATTTGGCACTTCAGCCTTTCTCCATTTGTCACCTGCATGGTTGTCTTGTTCCTTAATACTGTTATGTGCCTTTACTTTCTTTTTTGCTGTTGCACCTTTTTCTTGGATCAGTGAGGAATTTTTGATGCAGCCAGAATAACCTCTTATTATTTCCTGTCTTCCATTGATATTTCCCACTGAGTTTTTTTTAGTGTAGCCTGAATCACCTGATGTTTGTCTTGCACTTTTTTCCTTCAGGTTGTCTGTTTTTTTGAAGAAACTCTTTCCACCAATTCCCTGAATTTGTTTGACTACTGAGGTCTGTTAGATTTACTCTGATGCTTTCAGAACTTCCTCTCTCCAGAAGAAAATGCTTTCATTTCATAATCAGTCATACAAATTACTTTCCACCATCACTTTTTAGATAGATACTTAGGGAAATTAATCCTCAATTTTCTCATCCCGTATGATTCCCGTAAGATTCATGAGGTGACTTGTTATTGCTTGTCTCTTCATCCTTGTTTTCTTCCCTTCCCTCTTGAGACTAATTCTCTGTTTCACGATTGATTGTGACTCCTGGAAGTCTACTGTTTTATTCTTTTGTGATAATGTTCATTATTTCACCTTGCCATTGAGATAATCTGCCAGCCAGGAGTATTAGTAATAGTCAGTCTTTGACTATTTCATTCCAACAAGAAACTTGCGACGAAATACAGAAAACATTTTGCTAGTAAATTGGAGATGTGTTTCATTTAATCCAGCCATTAAATTTACAAGTCTCCTCTCCAAAACACTGAGCCTTTTACAGAAGGAGATCTGTGTCCCTTAGAAACAGCCACAGCTGTATGCTGCTTTCTGAACCCAAATTCTTCAGCTCTTTCTTACTTGTGGGTTGTCATACAGGTGTGCTGAAAGACTGGGCAGGATCAGCTCAATGGCTTTCCAGGTAGATAACTGGATTTGCCTCTGTTGCCAGTTGGCTGCCCCATCAGCCTGTAGGTACACTGACACATATGCTAGCATATTCCTACGGTAATGTGCCAGTTTGTGAAACTCGGAAGGGAGCTCTTTAGAGCATGCTATCAACCTCTGAGTGTGCAGTTTGTTCTTAACACGGTTTGAAAATGTAACTAGAGCAGGCACTGAGTGGGAAGGAATGCTACCATCTTTGACTAATTATCTGCAACTGGGCTTAACCATGATACATTGTAAAAGAAGAAAAAAAAAATTGCCCAGCATTAACCATGACTCTCACAAAGGAGACCAGCAGTGTGAGACTTCCAGCCTGTCTGTGGTACCAGCCAGGGTCCTCCTCTTCCACTTCTTCACTCCATGTTTTGTCAAGTGAGGTTCTAATGTGCTGTCTCACCCTACACCTTTGAAGAGAGGATTTTAGGTTTCAGTAGCAGTGATTCCTGGTAATCTTCAATGTTGTGGACCCACCCACCATATTTAATATTAAATCTATACTTCCTGAGAAGAGCTAGGAAAGCTACTAGCAAAAACATGGGTCCTTCTAGAAGGCAGATAATAAGAAATACTGTTTTCTTCGTATGGATGAAAATCAAGTTATGTGATGCTTTTTTTTTGTGGGACTGATGGGCATTGCGTGTCCAATTGGTGCTGATCTGAGATGAGTCTAACTCATCCTTGGGGAGCTGGCTGTATACATTCATGCTTCCTCCTTCTCAGCCTTCTGGTGCTGCTGTAGACAGGGAGAAGTTCTTTCTGTTCCAGGGTAGGCAGTTGCTTTAGGAACAGCTGTAATAGTTTAAGATAATATTACTCCACTGCTTGGAGCTATTACCACAACAGAGCCATGGTAACCCCTCGCTGGCATCTGTGCAACGTAAGGCCGTCATGGCTACAGCTGCTGCTGAAGCTGATCAAAGGTGATCTGGCTGGCTTTGCACTGAAGCAGGCTGGCAGTACCTCCAGTACTCGTAGTGCATCTCACTGTGGGTGGGGTGGAGGGACTCTCCCATCTAAAAGACCACTGTGAAGTGTTGAAGGTGGTAGCCCCCCCCCCCAAGCTGTTGTAGCTTGAGAAGGTGTCATCTGCCTGTGCCGTAGGCAAGCAGTGCTGGAGCACCAGTTGTACAGCAGCAATGTTCTCAACAGCCTGTTTGTGCTACCAAGGCATTGGTTAGAAGCCAGTCACTGTTTTTCTGTTTGTGTATAAATACAAATTTTTTTCTTCATACATTTTTTTCTTCATACATTTAAAACGTTTCAGTCGCTGGCAGATTTTGCAAATTAACTTTTCCTTTGAGTACAGTGGGTGACAAGTGTCAAATGGTGAGCAGTGAAACCTGGTGTTTGCAGTGTCATGGGTCAGTGTCAGCCTTGGTTTCTGCCGATACAGGATTTTAAAGCAATCTTCTGTCACATGTAACAAGTGTTTTAGGTCCTCAAAGAAGTGTCATATACTAGCTACTCAGCTAGGGACTACCTACCGGTAATCCTGTGGCACGTGTATAGCTTTAAAGTTTGCATTTTGTTAAGGACTGTGTCTGTGCTTTGCTCTCTGCTGGTGACTCTCCTTACAACAGCTCCATGCTGCTAGCTCTGCTTACTCCCAGGGCAGGATGCATTGCATTAAACTCGTTAACTATAGCAAACTATATACCAGGGAAGAAAATAGCATGTATAAACCCATTACTATCCCATTGAAAGCAGCAGGGAAGACCAAGGTTAGCACCTTTATTATCAGGAAGAGTTGGAATCTCACGTATTTTTATAAAAGTCTCAGCTTACAGTTTAAAATGTGTTTTGTCATGTAACTATTTTTTTAGCTGCGGTTTAGCATATTTTATAGTTATGGTAAGTGGAATAGTTTATATAGTTTAAGCCCAAGAAACTATTTAGAGGTTACCTTGAAAATACATGTGTTTTCATAAAATGTCAAGTTTGAGATCCTAGCCAGCAGGAGGAATCGACAGCGCGAGCAGAGCTGTGTTAGCAGTCCAGAGCTGCCAAAGTGAGTGCTCCTGCTTCTTTCTGCTCCTGTGTGGCTGCTCTGGCCCTTGGCAGGCTGATTCAGCTCACTCAGCAAGCAGAAAACTGTTCACTTTTTTTGATTGGGTTAATTTTCTAATCCCTTAGCTGGGAAGGGGAGAAGAAATGAGAGAGTATTGAGAAGAGGATGTTTTTGGTGCTCAGTGTCAGTGGCTGGAACTGGGCTATTTCACTGTAAATAGCTTGCCCTTAATGAGGAGAAGCAAAAAGGGCAAAGGCTACCTGAGCATTAGACTGGCTTCACGTTGGACTGCCCTGAGAATTGCATGATAAAGGCATTTTACTGCCGATGGTCTCTGCAAGTCACCAGAGCACCCAAGGAGCTTGTCCTGCTTCCTCTGCTACAGCAAACTCATCCCATATGACAAAAGATTTCCATCAGCATCAGTTTAACTAGCCTGGAGTAAACCTTCACTTGCTGGCCCCCGGGCGCAGGGGAGAAGAAGCGGGGCAACAGTCTTTCACCGTCATAGACAACAAAGACTTGTCTGTAATGTCACTTCAGGAATGATACGTCTAAATGGTTTATCTTTCTAGGCTAGTGACATTAGGCTGGGGGAGGCAGGAAGGTAGGAGAGGAGGCTACAGAAAATATGACTGGAAAAACACAAGCTTTCAGGTGCATAAGCCTTCTTTCTTAACCATTGGCTAGGAAGCCTGTGAAATTCTACTGGAAAACTTTTTGAGGAATGTATGTGCAAAACATAGGTGCAAAAAGGACAGAGATTTTTGTTTGAAACCTTAGAGGTCATCAAGAATATGTACCTCATGAAGTATTTGGAAATCAGTGGAAATTATCCCATTCAAGATGGAGTCTACAGAAGAGTGTTTTAATTTTATAATACTTTGGCTCTGTAGTAATCTCTACAAGCTGAGACCTGAGACAAAAATAAATATTAAATTCAGCCAGGGTCAGATGAAAGTGGGGAACACTGTGCAGTGTGACATCCTAGCACAAACCAAGACATCCTTAGCAGATGAGAATATGTAGAACCATGCAATTAAGTGCTTGTGGGAGAGACTGCAGACACCACCACGGGATATTATCTATGATCTTTTTCAAAAGATCAGTGGATACCAGATACCTATTCAATGTTTAGTTATATACTGGTGCACAAGTTAATGTGTTGTTGGAAATAGTTATGCTAGTGCTTGAAGTCTACAGGAGGTTAAGTAGTAAAACCATGTGAAATAGGGACGCAAAAAGCATTTGTGAATTGGAAGTGTATGGTTAAACTGAAAAAAACCTGCCATTATTTTTAATACTGTTAAAAGTGCACTTACTAGTTTCCAACAGTTTTTAACACTTGAAGCAGTATATATAATCAAGGGGAGGGTGACCAGACTTACCGAGGCATATTTTCAGGACATCTTGCAAGCAATCAAGTGGAAGAGAGACTAGAGGTGAGTCTGCCTGTCCAGAATCAGGGTAGAAGAAGGCTTCCCCTGTCTGTAAAACTGTAAATTTAGAAGGATGAGCTTTTTCGGAAAGTACCATCAGCCTAATACAAGGCACTGAGGCCACTATTCATTGTAGCACTGGGTATAAGCCCCAGATATTTAGGTGCATACAAGGAGAATGTTTTCTGCTATGTACAGAGAGAGGAAGAAATAAATGGATATGAATAATGTTGAATACATACACTTCTATGCTGCCTGTGTTTGCAGGGCTGTGATAGGAACTCTCAGAAAAGGCAGTGCACACAGCCGAACAAACATCAAGTATCTCCTTTGGGACATGCTGTTTTCTCAGACCAGTGTTTGGGTTTCATTTAATACCCAGGTGTTTATAAGAAAGCCGATCACGTTGTTGATAGGATACAGAGCGCTAACATTAACATAGATCATGTTTTCAGCAGTAGACCAGCATGGTTAGAGGCTCTTAAAAAGAGCAGTTTGCTGGCCTCAAGGTAAAGAAACCAAAATGTAAATTATGTGTAGGTGATATGGCGTGCCCGGGAGAACTGATGTGCTAGGAGTGTGCGTGCAGATAGATATCTGTAATGTTGAGGTCGTTGTTAATGTACCTGCCTAAGCAAATGGCAGAAAGGTAACTAAATTCTTTGGTATAGCTCGAGTTTGATGCTGCATCCAAATTGATCACCCCACTGGTGTGCACTGGTGACTCTGTGGGGTTTGGCTTTGTGCAGCAAAGCACTTTGTACCCAGCATGGCCCATGTGATTTCATGTCCCAGTCCTCTCTTGTCATGGATAATTGGCAGCAGACTGAATCACCTAAATCTCAGATGAGATGTATGGGAAAAGACTGTATGTATGTACATATGTATATATGAAAGAGACATTAAAAAAGATTAGGGAAAAAATTATATTAGTATATAAATATACGGGGAGGGAGAGAGAGAGAGAGAGAGAGGAAAAGACTGTCAGTATGATCAAATAGGGGAGAAAGAGTTGTTTGTCATACATGTCTGTTAAAAAACCAAAATTTTCTAAAAAAAGTTAATAATGGTTTGCTTTTGTTGAAACTTACCAAACCCAGCTCACCATCAAGAGCTTCCAAGCAGTTTTTAAAGTACTGGATTGATGGATTCAAGAGAGTTTGTTCAAGAAACCACCCCATTTGAGATGTTTTTAGCTGTTGTACTATATTAAAAATATCGATTCAGTACTACTTGATCTTATTTCAGAGAATAAGGTTTATATTTTGGATAATAAATAAGTGAGATTCCTAGGAGTCTCTGGATTTGCAATGAAGTCTATATACCATTTTGGAAGGAAAAAAAAGCTGCTTCTCCATATAGGTAGGAGTAGTGATTTCAGAATACTGCAAGACTCCTGAAACACGGAGAGGAACATGCAAGAACTTTTCTATGGAGCTACTTTTAAATGTTGCTCAGCTGCTTCACCTCTTCTTCACACAAACTAAAAATTATATACGGATATTGATTTACTAGTTTTCATTGTGTTTTTTATTTACTGTTTAAAAAACCAAAAGTTAAATGGATCATGTGTCGTATGCAGAACTTTCCATACATGAATAGTTTCAAAAAATTAAGTCTTAACAATCCAAAAATACTAGATCTATCTTGGTGATGCTCAGATCAGGAGCATTCCTATTATTATTTGGATGGGGTTTTTTTCTTTTTTTTTTTTTTTTTTTTGTTTGTTTTGTTCGGTGACTGATGGCAGAGGAGGTGGTAGCATCTAGGAACATTTCTGTGATGTGCAGTTCACCATTGTAGATGTTGTGGTGAAGAGGCAGCAGTTGTTTATTGCAGTGTTAAACTGACTGTTGGTGCTGCAGAAAGCAGGTACAGCACCCAGACTGTGCTTTGACACACTGACAAAGCTGAGGAGCTGCAGGCTTTTGCTCCATCACTTTGATTTTATAACTTTCTGGATAATGATTATACACCACTGTACCCTCAGTTAAATTATATATATTTTTACTTATGACATGTGGCTGATAAAACAATGAAAGCTGCGTGGAGCTATGTATAATAGTTGCCTGCTCCTGGCAGGTTTATTGGGCAACTTTCAAGACAAAGCAGAAGCTAATTTACTGCAATTCCTTACTCCTGTAAGCTCAACTTTTGAACTTCATGGAAAAATCTGGCCATTCTCATTTTGTTCTTTGTTTCCTTAGACATACTGATAAATCAAACTCGGTGCTTGAATTTCAGTCTTAGATTGAATCATAGAATCATTCAGGTTGGAAAAGACCCTTTGGATCATCAAGTCCAACCATCCCCCCTACTCTACAAAGTTCTCCCCTACACCACATCCCCCAGCATCTCATCTAAACAATCTTTAAACACATCCAGGGATGGTGACTCCACCCCCTCCCTGGGCAGCCTATTCCACTATCTAACCACTCTTTCTGTGAAAATTTTTTCCTAATGTCTAGTCTGAATTTCCCCTGTTGGAGTTTAAAGCCATTCCCCCTTGTTCTGTCACTAATCACCTGTGAGAAGAGACCAGCACCAACCTCTCTACAATGTCCTTTCAGGGAGCTGTAGAGAGTGATGAGGTCTCCCCTCAGCCTTCTCTTCCTCAAACTAAACAGTCCCAGCTCCTTCAATCACTCCTCACAGGATCTGTTCTCCAGGCCCTTCACCAGCTTCGTTGCCCTCCTCTGCACTCGCTCCAGCACCTCGATATCTCGTATTGAGCTGCCCAAAACTGGACACAATACTCCAGGTGTGGCCTCACCAGTGCAGAGTACAGGGGGACTATCACCTCCCTGCTTCTGCTGGTCACACTATTTCTAATACAAGCCAGGATGCCGTTGGCTTTCTTGGCCACCTGGGCACACCGCTGGCTCATGTTCAGCTGCTTGTCAATTAGAACCCCCCCCCCCCCCCCCCCCCCCCCCCCCAATCCTTCTCTTCCAGACAGCTCCAGCCACACCTCCCCAAGCCTGTAACCATGCAGGGGGTTGTTGTGGCCGAAGTGCAGGACCTGGCACTTGGCCTTGTTGAAGCCCATCCCGTTAACGTTGGCCCACCGATCCAACCTATCCAAGTCTCTCTGTAGAGCCTCCCTATCTTCATGCAGATCAACACTCCTGCTTAACTTGGTGTCATCTGCGAACTTACTGATAATGCACTCTATGTCCTTATCAAGATCATCAATAAAGATGTTGAACAGAAATGGTCCCAACACCGAGCCCTGAGGAACACTACTTGTGACCAGCTGCCAGCTGGATTTAGCTCCATTGACCACCACTCTCTGGGACTGTCCATCCAGCCAGTGCTTGACCCAGCAGACCGTTCGCTCATCCAGGCCATGGGCAGTCAGTTTTTTTATGAGAATTCTATCAGGAACTGTGTCAAATTTTTGAAAATCCAGGTAGATAAAATCCACAGCTTTTCCCTCATCCAATAGTCGGGTCACCTTCTCATAGAAGGAGATCAGGTTTGTCAGGCAGGACCCGCCTTTCATAAACCCATGCTGACTAGGTCTGATCCCCTGGTTGTCCATTATATGACTTTTAATGGCACCCGAGGTGACCTGCTCCATGACCTTCCCTGGCACCGAGGTCAGACTGACAGGTCTGTAGCTTCCTGGATCCTCCTTCCTGCCTTTCTTGTAGATGGGTGTCACATTTGCCACCCTCCAGTCCAGTGGGACCTCCCCAGTTAGCCATGACTTCAGGTAGATCATGGACAGCGGCTTGGTGAGCACATCTGCCAACTCCCTCAGCACCCTTGGGTGTAACCCATCCGGTCCCACAGACCTGTGTGCATCCAAGTGGTGTAGCAGGTCTCTGACCACCTCCTCTTCAACTGTGCTGACCTCATTCTGCTTCCCCTCCCCATCTCCCAGCTCATGAGACTGGGTGTCCAGGGAACAGCCAGTTCCACTGCTAAAGACTGAGGCAAAGTAGGCGTTGAGCACCTCAGCCTTTTCCTCGTCCTTAGTTACCATGTTTCCCTCTGCATCCAGTAGGGGAGGGAGATTTTCTCTAATCCTCCTCTTGCTGTTAACGAATTTATAGAAAGATTTTTTGTTATCTTTAACAGCTGCAGCCAAGTTGAGCTCTAGCTGCGCTTTGGCTCTCCTAATGTTCTCCCTGCATAACTTCACTGCATCTTTATACTCTTCATGAGAGGCCTGGCCCCTCTCCCAAAGGTGATAGACTCTCCTTTTGTCCTTGAGATCCAGCCAAAGGTCCCTGTTTAGCCAGGTCAGTCTCCTTCCCCACCTGCTTGTTTTTCGGCAGACAGGAACAGCCTGCTCCTGTGCCTTTAAGACTTCGCTCTTGAAGTATGTCCAGCCTTCCTGGACTGCCATATCCTTCAGGGCAGCCTCCCAAGGGATTTTGTTAACCAGTCTTTTGAACATGTCAGAGTTTGCCCTGCGGAAGTCTAAGGTGGCAGTTTTACTAACCCCTCTCTTTGTTTCTCGAAGGATCAAAAACTCAATCATCTCATGATCACTGCACCCTAGACAGCCTCCAACTTTACTTCCCCCACAAGCTCTTCCCTGTTCACAAGAAGCAGGTCCAGGAGGCACCTTCCCTGGTCGGCTCACTCACCAGCTGTGTGAGGAAGTTATTCTCCACACATTCCAGGAACCTGTCTTGAGAGATAGTACGTGTCTTCTTATGGAATGACACAAAGATACCACTTGTTTTACCTTTTATGGACAAATTATTTCCTGAAAGACTCTGTCATAATAACTTGAGCCCTTCTTCTGTAGGCATATGTTCATTTGAACAGCTGGTTGAGTATTCTCCATATAGTCAATGAAACTTGCCAGCCGGTGCACGGACTGACTCAGTGCACCTAAGTTAGACACCAAAACCATAAGGTGAACATATTCCTGGTACTTTTGGTTTTTCACTGCCTTTTATGGAAAGTTGGATGTTGTCTTGATCTTTTGACTTGGAATTGGGGGAGTTTACCACCTAGTTTTTGTCAGTGGACATACTGCTGCAAGGCTTTGGTTGTAGGTTCTCATTAAACTAATTGCATCTTCCCACCTTAACATGTAAGAAGGTAATTTCCACAGCGCAGTTGGAGTGATTACTCTTTATTTCCTGGTAATATTATGATAACTGGTTGACCAGAACCACTTAAATGGTTCATCTGTTTGGAGTTCAGTAGGTAGTTGTAGGATGTATGAATGCCTTGTCCAATTAGAGCAGAAGCTTCATGCAAAACAGACCAGCTTAGCAAAATGGCAACTGTAGCAGTAAGAGCCAGACAGTAACTTCATTTTTTAAAATAGAATGAATGTATTGTCAGGCCATAGATGAATGTGTGATCTAATTGTCTTGACAGGGAGAGGGGAACTCTGGCCTATGGCATGTCTTTAACAAAAATTACTTCAGCGTTGTCATAAATTGATTGGAAATATTTTTTCCTCACATTACTCATGGGATGTCAACAAGTATGCAAATGTGAAAATTTAACATATGTTTCCTTGCTGCTTTTACACGGTTTCTCACACCAGTTTAATGAGTAAAAACTGTCATTTAAAATGCCACTTCAAACCCAAGTCCTTTAGTGTTGAAGACCATCTCGCTATTATTTTCTTTGTATTCGTTGAGGTGTTAAATAGTTTATTCATTTGTTAATTTTACACTCTTGGACTAGAGCCTAATTTTTGTCTTATTCTGGTCTTATGCTGTAGTTAAAGTTCATATATCTGGTAATCCTCCTTGTTACACAGTGTTTTATCTTTTTTGGGTTTCTTTGCTGTCTTTCCTCAGAGCATCCGTTTCCATTGATTCTTTTGCTGCAGCTAATGCAGTAAAACATTAGTATCTTTCTTTTGATCTCTGTGGTAAAGCATTTATTTCTGAATGAAGCTATAACATTGTTAACTTCTGTAAAGACTTCCTGACAGCATAATAACTAGGGATAGATCAGCGATCTAGATCTAATAAGACCCAATCAGGTTATTTTGTGTTGTGCCTTCTGTCTCACATCTGTTCATGGAAGGTGGTCCTGGCTTTCCTGGCACAGGAGCCAAGCAGTCCCCTTGCCAGCGTGGTTCTGCTCTTGATTTACTGCAGGTGAATCAACTTGGAAGCCTAAAACCCGCAGTATTTACTCTTTTCCTGAAATCTGTCGTGTTTACCCCCTGCACTTAATAGTTGCACCATTTAATTTCACTGCTGGTATGTTTAGACCAAGATGTAATAATGCATGTCAAAGAGTTGTAGATGTTGTTCTAGTTTTAATTACACTTAATTAGCACATTCTGTGTTGTTAAGTCAAGGTTTCGGGGTTGTCTTTTTCGCAGTGTTGAAATATCTCGGATTTTTTGGACCATCCTGTGCAAAGATGGGCACAGGGTAACGATGTTGACTTGTGCTGGAGCACGGCTGTGTGTGCTGTGTTTTGCTAGTAGACTCCAGGAATCCTGAGATAAGACTCACAAATTTGTCTCAATATTAAAGTATTGCTCTGTCAGTTTGGGTGTCATGGTGCAGTATTTGCTAAAGCTTTCAACAGATGGCAGACTTATGAAGGTGGTGCGCCTGCAATAAACTCCTGGGTTTTGTGCTGTTTCACTTTGTGGGGTAGAAGGGATATGATCGCACAAATCCTTTTATCTGGACTGCAGGCTTCATGTTTTGATAAGAACAAAAAAGGGACTCTCAGAAGACAAATGAGATGCTTTAAAGTGTTATTGGGTATTCAAGTCATCTTGGCAGTTGTTGAAAGTGCTTCCTCTCTGCCTTTACATCTTTCTTAGATTTTAGATTTTTGTCTGCAACCATCTATTGCTTAAAAATTGAATAATAGCTGAACTGGGAAGAATTAAGTCAACAAGATGTGATTTTTTTTTTTTTTTCTTTTTTTCTTTTTTTTGACATATGCCATTCTGCTTTTGGGATGAGAGTCTAGAGAGTACGTGATCCCCTCTCTCTCCACAGTACTTAGAGGGACATATCACTGTGTCCTCTGAGCTGCTTCTCAGTGGAGCTCTGGATCATAGTGTGCTCCATTGGAAGAACTCACTGTTTTCTGCTGAGCTCTGCATTTGTTGATATGGCACAATACAAACTGATAAATAACTGGTTTTGTACTGGAATTAAAAAGTGGATACGACCCTTCTCAAGGTTCAAACTAAACCCAGTCACATGTTTGAATATCAATTTAAATTATTTTTTTTTAAATTTGAGGAAAAAAATACATTTTTGCTTTTGAAGTCAGGGAATAAAGTAGTATGTGTATTGCATGTACAAAGTATAAACAACTAGTGAAAACAATTTTTATTGAATGCGTCTCCCAGATTTTAAAATTTCATACTTAATAGGTTACTGCAATAATTACTACTGTCAGTGCTATGATGACAGTTATCGCATCTAATACTGCATGGTGTTTTGAACAGTAACAGAAAAATAGGTATTCTCTGCTTCTCTACTTTGTTTAGTTAAACTGCATATTTTTGAATATGAATAGTAAAATGCTTCAAATAAGAACAGTGGTGTATCACGAAGTGCACGCGAATACATTTTACTTCTTAAAAACAGTTCAGCTAGCAAATTTAAAAGACACACAGCCTGACTTTCTTTTATTTTCTTGGGCTGTGAAATGTTTTATAGACAATTTCCAAGCATTATTATTAAATCATTTTTTTAAACAAGATTTCCTTTTGAAAGACTTGAAACATGCAGGCAGACGGGAGCCTCTATGTAGAGTCAGCTGAGGAATACAAGGTGTTACCTCTTTGGTTGTCTAGTTCAAATGTAGCCTACATAGCCTATCTCAATAGAAGTTGGTGGTTGTTACTGCTCCCCTGTTCTTGGGCTGCTGAACAGGGTTTCCCAGCCCAAGTGTGGTGGGTAGTCATTCAGGGAATGAGTCTTCTTTCTGCACTGAGCTTCTTATTCTAGCTCTTTGGACTTAGTTGGAGATGTGCTTGGGTGCTGAAGATCACTTTTTGGGAAACTCCTTTGGGAGCTTTGACAGTAGCCTGTAGCACTGTTGTCATCGGAGCTCCTAGATGCACAAGTCTGAACGAATCTAAAAATCTGTTTGCACTTCTCTTGAGAGATGTGGTTGTACTGCGTGCTGTGTATGGATGATGGGATCACTTTTCTTGATGCAGTCTGGAGTTTGCATGTTCTTTGAATAAACACAGACTACTATTGTTGAAGTATGCTAACAGCTTGACACATTCCACATGTAAAAAAATTTGATCTGGAAATATAATTGGTGTTGCTGTACGAATATATTTAGAGTAAGCATGGTATAGAGTGGGCAAATACAGACCAGCAGTGGGCACTTGTCCAAATATCATTAAAAATGTTGACATTAAGTAATTTGGGGTTTAATAATAATTAATTAACTACTATTTAAACACCTCTGCCCAGACTGATCTACATGTCTAGTTTAAAAATTCTGGTATATTTGACATGTTCAGTATATAGTGGTTTGTGAAAGGCAGTAGAGTGCACCTCAAAGTTCTGATAATATCTTGTTTCTAAAGAAGAGGAGCAAACAAATGCACAATACTAAATATTGTCCTTTTTGTTTATTTTTCAGATTAGCACTGTACGTATATGAATATCTGCTCCATGTAGGAGCACAGAAATCAGCCCAGACGTTTTTATCAGAGGTACGTTTCCCCATCCTTTTTTCCTTTGCACAACTTCCCAGTGTGTGCAGGTGAAATACATATACCTTGGTCTAGAATAAAATCAGCAGTGACAACTTTGAATATCTGTTTACATTGATCAGCATAGATTTCTGATTCTGTGGGAGCTGGTTTGCCATGTCATTTAACTTTGCATAACTATTTTTGCTGTGATTTGTTATGCCTGTTCTGTGATTTGCTACTTACACTGGGGAAAGATTAATCTATCTTCTGTAATAAATGTGCATGTTAGAAAATGGATCAATGGTACTCCTTTTTGATGAACTTCTAATTTATTGTTGATATCTCCAACCATGAAGATGTACCCTTCCAAAATACACAGCAGTCATGTATTTTACATCCTACTGTCATACACTTGCAGTTCTCATTCTCTTAAGCAGCACTGATCTCTATGTGTATTCTTACCATGCTTCTAACCACTTCCCTTCTTTTCATCTGGCAAATCAATTACGTCTACAACCATAATTACTATGCTGGTGATGACATTTTGGAGGTGAGAGAGAGGAGGATGGGAACCCAGAGCATTGTTTGTGGTGGTTATAGAAAATTCATGTAGCAGAGATAAGGAAAAGCAGTACAATTGTGGTAGTATCAGTTTATGTTTATAGTAAAGTATGTTTTTGACAATTGTTTTTTCTCTTTGGTAAAGCAATGGAAAAATAAGAGAGAAAATAATAGAGAGTATCATCTTGGCTTTCCCAAAACAGCTGTCATTTGTAAATAATACACTGTGCAAGATTCATTTTGCTCGTTGTGTTTTTATGATATATTTCCAAAATGAGCAGTTGGCAGAAGTATAACTGGTATGACATTTGGATTTCTAGAAAACATTCAATACAGTGTCTTGAAACTTAGCTTTTAAAACTAATTCAGTCTTGGGTTATACAGAAACTTTCAGGTCTGAACAAATGTAATATGACAATATATCAAATCTTTCAAATTAAGAGTGATACTAGCCAACAGACGGTAAACATGGGACAGGGACAAATAATAATGTATAGAGTTGGTATGAGGTGTCTGTTAGATTTCACACAAAGCTGTGTGTTTATTTACCTCATTCATTATCAGTGCAGAAGGGTAAATACTCTACTGACAGTATTTGTGAGTGGTGATATGTTGAACCAGAGGCAGTTATCACTGATACAGAAAAACCTGGAAGAAATTGTATTTGGGTGGACAAGTGCAGATTGAGAAAACTGTACACTAATACAGCTAGCAGAAAAGAAACTAAAATGCGGAAGTTAAACGGCAAGTGGTAAAAGCAGCAGAAAAAAAATGGTAGTTGATTGTGTAGTAGACAGGTCTTAACATTGTAATGCCCATTCAGTCCTTGGCTGTAAACCAGAAATAGCTACCCCAACTCTGTACCCCATGTGAGTCAGCTGTTTTTGTTTGAGTATTGGCATATGGGATGAAAACAAGAGAACATAGTTGAGAGAAGTGCAGAAAAGTCTTCTAGCGAATTTATGATCTGATGGAAGTTAAAACTTTCCATGTGTTTTTGTCTTGTCTAGCTCATAGATGATAAGAAGCAACTGCCCTGTTGCAACGAGCTTGTTTGGAGAGTACTTCAGGTGTAGGAGACACCCAGGTGGCACAGGAGGAAATTTGTATTGGTTTGATCCCTCCTTAAAAAGCATAGCTGTTTGGGCTCAATGCCCTCTCTGCTCTGGCAGTCTGCACCTGCCAGAATAGTTTAGGTGGATTTTGTTAAAGATGAAATAGTTCCAAGCAGCTCTAAGACTGAATGTTGGGGCATAAAAAATGTAAGAATACATGGATTTTTTGAGCTATACAGCAGTCAGTGGTCTCTATATATGTATACATGACAATTAAGAGCCCTTCCTTAAAGATCTACCAGGGAGCGTGACTAAGAATAATGAAACAAAATTAAGAAAAGGAAAATTTAAGTTGGATATCATGGAGTCCACTCTGCTACTAGATAACTTAGAGATGGTGGTTCTAAACATTCCTATATTTTTGTAATGCTTTATGTCTAGTTTGGATTTTGTAGAACTGATCCACAAGTCAAAGTGCTGGAGAAACTGCGCTGTGAGGTAAGACTAAAGGAGTTAGGGCTTTTCTTCCTGGGTAGGAGAAGGCTCAGGGGGCACCACATCACACTGTTCCAGTACTTGAAGGGTGACTATGAAGAGAACAAAGGCTTTCCCTTCATTAGGAGCCATATGGAGAACACCAGGGGCAATGGGTACAAGTTACACAGAGAGGGATTTCATCTTCATACAAGAAAGAATATTGGGTTTTTTTTACAGTAAGAACAGTCATTCGCTGGAACAGCCTCTTCAGGGACATGGTAGAGTACCCATCACTGGAAGTTTTCAAGACACAACTGGACAGAGTGTTAAATAATCTCATTTGGGCTCCTTTTCCCATAAAAGACTGTACCAGATGATCTTTCGAGGTCCCTTCCAACCTGAGCTGTTCTGTGATTCTATGATTCTATGAGTCAGTAAGGTCTAGAAGTCCTCTGCTGATTTTTGAGTTACAAGGTGAACTGTGCTTTGTGGTCCTTGTTGAGTACAGCCTTCAAAGCTTTGTTGCCTTCATCTCAGAAACACAGGACCTCAGGCTCATCTAGCATTTTCCTGGATCTCTTGATAGCAGAGACATCTTCAGTTTATTGGCTATAACTCTTGTATCTTGGTCTGCAATTTCACTTCCTTTCAGGAGACATGGCAGGAAGTACTGGGTTGAAGTGGCTCCAAGACTGGTGTTACCGTCAGGGCTTTGGATTTTTCAATCATGGGTTGGTATACAGGGCACCAGACCTTTTGGCATTAGATAGAATTCACCTGTCCCAGAGGGGGAAGAGGATCTTCGGGCAGGAGTTAGTTGGGCTCATAGACAGAGCTTTAAACTAGATTTGAAGGGGGAAGGGGGCAAAACATCAGCCCATCTGAAGTGCATGTATACCAATGCACACAGCATGGGTAACAAACAGGAGGAGCTTGAAGCCATGATGAAACAGGAACATTATGATGTAGTGCCTGTTACAGAGACGTGGTGGGATGTCTCCCATGACTGGAGTGCGCCTGTTGAGGGCTACAAGCTCTTTAGGAGGGACAGACAAGGAAGGAGAGGTGGTGGGGTGGCGCTGTATGTTAGGGACTGTTATGATTGCTTTGAGCACAAGTGTAGTGAAGACAGGGTGGAGTGTCTTTGCGTTAGAATCAGGGGGAAGGCGAACAGGGCAGATGTTGTAGTAGGAGTCTACTATAGGCCACCCACCCAGGACGGAGAGGTGGATGAAATATTCTGTAGGCATTTAGGAGAAATCTCACGATCGCTTGCCCTTGTTCCTGTGGGAGACTTTAACTTCCCAGACATCTGCTGGAAATACAGCACAGCAAAGTGAGACCAGTCCCGGAGATTCCTGGAATGTGGGAGACAACTTCCTGACGCAGCTGGTGAGAGAACAAACCAGAGAAGGTGCCCTGCTGGATCTCTTCTTTGTGAACAGAGAAGGACTGGTGGATGATGTGGTGGTTGGAGGCCGACTAGGGCACAGCGATCATGAAATAATAGAGTTCTCTGTTCTTAGAGAGGCCAGGAGAGGGGGCAGCAGAACTGACATCCTGGACTTCCAAAGGGCTGACTTTGTCTTGTTTAGGCACCTGCTTGACAGGATCCCTTGGGAGACGACCCTGAAGGGTATAGGGGTCCAGGAATGCTGGGCACTCTTTAAGAAGGAAGTCTTAATGGCTCAGGAGCAGACAGTCCCCAGGTGCTGTAAGAGAAGCTGGTGGCAGAGAAGACCACCCTGGCTGAACAGGGAGCTTTGGCTGCAACTCAGGGAGAAAAGGAGAGTTTACAGCCTTTGGAAGAAGGGGGTAGCCACTCACAGTGATTACAAAGAGGCTGTGAGGCTATGCAGGGCAGAAATCAGGAGGTCTAAAGCCCAGCTGGAAACTAATCTGGCTTCAGCAATCAAGGACAGCAAGAAGTGTTTCTATAAGTATGTGAGCAGCAAAAGAAAGACCAGGGAGAGCCTCCATCCCCTGCTAGATGCAGGAGGAAACATGGTAACAAGTGATGAGGAAAAGGCTGAGGTGCTTAATGCCTTCTTTGCCTCAGTGTTTAATAACAAGACTAGTTGTATTGAGGGAATCCAGCCTCCTCAGCCAGAAGACACAGACTGGGAGAATGACCCCCCCACAATCCAGGAGGAGATAGTCAGTGACCTGCTGCATCACACAGACACAAGTCTATGGAACCAGATGGGATACACCCGAGGGTGCTGAAGGAGCTGGCTGGGGGGCTCGCCAAGCCGCTTTCCAGCATTTACCAGCAGTCCTGCCTGACCGGGGAGGTCCCGAAAGATCGGAAACTGGCCAATGTGACACCCATATATAAGAAGGGTTGGAAGGATGATCCAGGAAATTACAGGCCTGTCAGCTTCACGTCGGTGCCCGGGAAGCTGATGGAGCAGCTCATCCTGAGTATCATCACACAGCACATCTGGGACAACCAGATGATCAGGCCCAGTCAGCATGGGTTCATGAAAGGCAGGTCCTGCTTGACAAACCTGATCTCCTTCTACGACAGGGCGACCTGCTTATTGGATGAGGGAAAGGCTGTGGATGTTGTCTACCTTGACTTCAGTAAGGCCTTTGACACCATTTCCCACAGCATTCTCCTGGTGAAACTGGCTGCTATGGGCACACGCTTTGCTGGGTAAAAAACTGTCTGGATGGCCGGGCCCAAAGAGTTGTGGTGAACGGAGTTAAATCCAGTTGGTGGCCGGTCACGAGTGGTGTCCCCCAGGGCTCGGTTTTGGGGCCACTCCTGTTTAACATCTTTATTGATGATCTAGATGAGGGGATTGAGTGCACCCTCAGTAAGTTTGCAGATGACACCAAGTTGGGTGGGAGTGTTGATCTGCTCGAGGGTAGGGAGGCTCTGCAGAGAGATCTGGACAGGCTGGAACAATGGGCTAAGGCCAACTGGAGGAGTTTCAGTAAGGCCAAATGCCAGGTGCTGCACTTGGGCCACAACAACCCCCTGCATGGTGTGATGGTTTAGCCCCTGCCGGGGTCTGAGACCACAGGGCCGCTACCCCTCCCCCACAAAGGGAGTGAAATACAAAGCCCCAGGACTGAAATAAGGAAAGGTTTAATACAACAATGCAATAGCAACACAACAAACAACAACAATAACAGTAATAGTGATAGCAATGAACAGAGCAAAATAGCTACCAAATACAGCAGTTTGAAGCACGATGTACAAAACCACGAGTGCACCGCGCTCCGCGCCAGGAAAAATGTGACCTGCCAGGATGTGACATCCGCATGGTATCTGAATAACCCGGCTAGAGCTCCCCCCCACTGCTGGGGAAACTTAACCCTATCCTGGTTAAACCAGGACACATGGCTACAGGCTTGGGGAGGAGTGGCTGGAGAGCTGCCAGTCAGAGAGGGACCTGGGGGTGTTGATTGACAGCCGGCTGAACAGGAGCCAGCAGTGTGCCCAGGTGGCCAAGAAGGCCAATGGCATCCTGGCTTGTATCAGAAATAGCGTGGCCAGCAGGGACAGGGAAGGGATCCTGCCCCTGTACTTGGCACTGGTGAGGCCACACCTCGATGACTGTGTTCAGTTTTGGGCCCCTCGCTACAAAAAGGACATTGAATGACTCGAGCGTGTCCAGAGAAGGGCAACGAAGCTGGTGCAGGGTCTGGAGCACAGGTCGTATGAGGAGCGGCTGAGGGAACTGGGGTTGTTTAGTCTGGAGAAGAGGAGGCTGAGGGGAGACCTCATCACCCTCTACAACTACCTGAAAGGAGGGTGCAGAGAGCTGGGGATGAGTCTCTTTAACCAAGTAACAAGTGATAGGACAAGAGGGAATGGCCTCAAGTTGCTCCAGGGAAGGTTTAGACTGGGTATTAGGAAGCATTTCTTTCCAGAAGGAGTTGTTGGGCGTTGGAATGGGCTGCCCAGGGAGGTGGTGGAGTCCCCATCCCTGGAGGTGTTTTAAGAGTCAGGTCGACATAGCGCTGGGGGATATGGTGTAGTTGAGAACTGTCAGTGTTAGGTTAACGGTTGGACTGGATGATCTTCAAGGTCCTTTCCAACCTTCATGATTCTGTGATTCTGTGAAGTAACTCAACAGCTGTTTCATACCAGTTCATCATACAATTGGCAAAATGGCTAGGGGCTTCAGCTTTTGTCTATGCTATGTCATTGCTGATGAGGGTTGAATAGAGCTATTTAGATGGGGTGTGCACATTTTTCAAACAAAAGAAGCTGTTCTGCTCCAGAATCCTTTGGTGTCCCAGCTGCTACGTTTTCCTTGAAGAGCTGATCCTTATCCCCTGTATTTTCTATCCTTGAAGTTAGGTATTAGCCTTGGAGGAATAATCCATTAGCTTGGCTGGACCAGGAAGGTAGGCATTTTCCTGTTAATCAATCACTGACTGTGAGCTTAATCAGTACAGTTGACAGTGAGGGCATTTTTCTAAAATTAATAGTTCTTTATAAATCTTTTTAAGCCTCTGTGGTCAGACAGACTGACATCTGCCATGTGAGACAGAAGTATGTATTTTTTGAAAAACAAAACTAAACCCCTTCAAAGAAGCCCCAAACTTCCACACTGACATAAGTTTTACTCTTAGCTGATGGATGTTTCAACTTCAGGAATGATTTTTTGATTTGGTTGTATGTTGCATCTCTTCATTATGCTACCTTTAAAACTTCTCAGAAGTACTGTGTATTCCTAGTGATTAACACAAGTCCTTCCAAGCCATTCCCAGAGCATGTGAGGAGCAGTTATGCTTCAGTAGGGTGTATTGAAGAGCGTTTAATACCTTTGTAGTAGCTTTGGCTTTTATTTATATTTTTCATTTTAATAATATTGTTATCTGCCAGTACTTAAGCAGGAGCTTTTTAAAAGATGCTTTTTATATATTAACTACTGTTACATGGTGGTGGTAGGGTTAAGCACTGAGCAGTTGGTTGATTCTGGCAGCTTTACCAACAGAAGTGATAGTGCCTCAAGGTTACCTTTTAAAAAAAATTTTTAAATAACAAAATTATTTTTGAATAGTAGTATTAATATATTAAAATTACATTCAGTTACTTTGTATGAGTGCAAAGAACATTTTTAGGTGTATGAACTACATATTCTTCTCCTGCAAGCTATTGACACAACTTGTATGTATTTAAATTTCTTAAGAACTGGATGTGGAAATCAAGTTGCAGTTGGGAATCAAAGTTTTAGTCTCTTTTGGAAAATGCCAGCTTCACCAGTGCCTCTGGCAGTGTGAACACTATATCTGTGTTTTTATGTACTTTTATATATGTATCTTTAAATACCTCTTATATTAAGGCTGCTTAAGTGTTTAATTAAAATAATTCTTTTTGTCTGCCATTACTTCTGTCCCTAGAGCAGAATATGGTTTGTGTTTAAACAATTTTTTTCGAAACAAAATTGGACAGGAAATAATGCTATGTGGACTTGTAACTGGAGGAATTTGGAGTGCATGCAACGCCCTAGTTTCCACCCAGTTTTAACATGAGACATCCTTCTGTACAGTGTTGTGTGGATTTCTGCAGGACCTCCAATTATTTGTAACGGAGCTGCTTAAGCAGTTACACGGGCTTTATTAAAGTCCAAACTATTTAATTTTGTAGTTAAGGACAAACTAATGACTATGGCATTAATAAAACGGTTGTGTGATTATAGTTAAGATACAACATTTGGGAAGTATTGCAGAGAGACAGAACGCTGTCACCGTGCATTATGTTGTCTAATGGGTTTGCTGATCAACAAGGAAAGTGTGAAGTCAAGGGTAAGAGATATTAAACTGCATTTCCTTTGAAAAGAGTGTTAAAAACAAACCAAGCTTCCTGGGTGGGAAAGAATTCACAGCCAGTATAGCTCTTCAGGAGAGGCTGCCAGCACAGACAAACCAAGCTAAACTAGCTCTGCATTGAGTGGTGGGAGACTGGGGTTTAACTGATGCTGCTTGTATTTGCCACATTACCTCGTAACAGTAAAGCACTCCTTGAGGATTATAAAACACTGGCTCGCTTTGGATGCGGAGGGAAGAGTGCCACCTGCTGAATCAGTAACATTAGTTCTGTGTCTTCTATGTTAGTGCAAATTGGAAAATCTTTTAGATTATTTTAAGGGTACTTTTTAACACTGGGTTTTGCAGGTTTTTTTGTCATACATTTTTGACCTTAAAATAATGCATGTCTTGATGGTGAAGTGATAAAAATTACACCGTTAGTAACACTGTATTCAGAACATGAACAAACAAAAAAAAATCTAAAATATGCCTTCCTAGAATAAGAAAAGCTTATTTTAAGTATCAGCTATATTAATAAGTGTAATAAAGTAAGTAATATGGCCATCCAGATTGATGATAAAGCCTTTCATAACTACAAAATACTTTCTCTTTTTGCTAGCTGCATGAATTATGTAATGCTTTTTAGGTACAATGATCGCAAAAATGTACAACTCCATTTTTATTGGTTTGTTTTAGATAAGATGGGAAAAAAACATCACACTTGGGGAGCCCCCAGGATTCTTGCATTCCTGGTGGTGGTAAGTATGAATTTTCTTTTCCTCTGATTTTTAGAATATGTTGATTGCTAGTTCTAGCAGCTGGAGGCAAGAAATTCAGGTGAACATAGCTGAAGGAATGTGAAGATGAGGCTCAAGAACCATTTTCTTGTTAAGGAATGAAAGAACAGAAAATTAAATATAGAAAAGATACAGATATTAGATACAGGAAAAGAAGTATTGCATAGTGCATTGATAAGAAAGCATCTTTGAAAGAAGATGGCCTGCATTTCTTTCTTCATCACCTTCCAGTAAATTGTGCATTGAAGAGATCATTCTATATGTCCTAAATAATTGCATTTGAAAAAAAGTATATACAGAGACTATGCATATACATGTGACCTCCCTCAGTCTACAGTCCACATTCTAGTCACAGGAAGAGCATATGAAAGTAATTAGCTGAACCCAAGCTACCAGCCTTTTTGAGAGGCAGTGTGCGTTAGCATGGGCTTGGTGCTCCATTGTCTGCATTTGCACGGTGTCCTGCTGCTCAGAAGACAGGTAGACATGGAGTTGACTCATAATTTTTAATGCATGATACCATTTGCTTATAAATACTGGTGTGCACAGACACATTTGTGTGTGTAGAATTCCCAGGGAGAAAAGAGTGCTCACAGTCACTGCTATTTAGCCATGGTATTTATTAGCTGTCACATGATTTGACTACGTGCAATATGCTTGTGTTTGAAAGAATACAAAATTACAAAGAATATGTCCACCTGTCAGGAATACAAGAATTTACAAGTTTTAAAGTGGTCCCATTTGAACCCAAGTTATTTGTACAGCTGCATGGAACGTAGCATATTCACTGACTTTGCTCTCATAGCTTTTAGCTATTTGATAGAAACCTGGCAAGAAGAACATGACCCTTGTATCTCTGATGTCTGTATTATCCTTAATTTTGATTGTCTGCGGCAGAGTGCTCAAATTTTCCATAATTTCTTATGGTGCTGGACTAAATTACAGAGGATTAAGTCTAAAACAGTAAAGAAGCACTATGAAACTCTTAACAAATTTTATTCTTTTAATTGTTCTAGCATACACATAATTTAATTCTAGAAACTTTGTGTTAGAACTGATTTGTGTATAACTCTATTTGAAGGGTATTGGGGGGAAAGACCAGTGGGAGTACCATAAATCCCTTTCACTCTTTGTAACCAAAGAACATACCCATCTATTTCCTACTCTTGTCCATACACCTGTTTCTCTTGGAATTTTTGTTTAAAGCACAGTATTGGACCTTGGAAGAACTCCCAGTTTTCTCTCCAGTTGCTTGCCTTTTCATGTTATTACAAATCTGTCCCTTCCTGTGCTTTGTGGAAGTTAATTGCAGCAGTTGCCAGAGGGATGAGGTTAAATACAGAGCTTCAGTAATACACTTTACACCCTTAAACCTTGTCTGTTAGACTAGCTTCTTGGTCTATACTACAGTGATATTAAAGGAATAGGGCACTGCTTGCCTCAGAGAATCAGATAGCAGGACTTGATTCCTCACAGATGTTTTACAAAACTAAATTCTTTCATAGAAATGTTTTCATCCCTTGGCGAGGAATTGATATGTCTCTTTGTATATATGATGTGTGTACACCATAAAATCTACACAAGTATTACATGCTTTTTTCACCATCTCTGTAACTTCTTAACTTGCAGTGTATTTTGGGATCTCTACTGTGCAGCTCCAGAAAGACGAGAAACATGTGAACATTCAAGTGAAGCAAAAGCTTTTCATGATTATGTAAGTTTTGTGTGTCTTTACCACACTTTCATTAATTATATGTATAAATGTGATAGAGAAGTATCTCTACAGTACAGTGGCTCAAAAATGCGGGTGTTGGTCATATATAAGTAACTCAGCTTTCTGGGAATGCCTTAGAATTAGGACTTTATAATTCCTTGATTACCCAGTGCCATACAGATAACTCTGGGAAGCCATCTCAGAAACCAAAGTGCTGTCTCATGTGTTAATGCAGAATGAAGAATGTCCTTCTCTCATCCCTGCCATGGACACATCAGCCTGGTCACAAAGGCACAGGGTAAATGGAAGCACAGATATGTCCTGTCCAAATTCCTGTACTCTGTTGGTGCTAAAGAAAAGGCTGTTCAGTAGATGGAATCGATCAGCTGGCTTCTGTCAGGACCATACTGACTTAAAGTGTCATTTATTCTTCAGATATTTTTGTATCCTGATGGAGGTATTTTTCATCAGTGTAATAAACACAAGCATCATATGATAAATTAAATGCAAAATCATCTGGTCCAAGAGAACAGAAGGAATATAAGGCAGTGTATTATGCCAGTTTTGGTGCCTCTGAGACTTAGTTCAAAACACAGCAGGGCGTTTGGTGGTGTTTTGCCTGCAAGGACTAATAATAATAAAACTATATAAAATTATAAAAATATTCTAGAAACTAGGGTTCAAAACATTGCAACAGTTTCATTCTGATTCCTCCATTCTCGTAATGTAAAAGGAGCTCTCCAGAATTGCAGAATTGCATTCCAGATTTAGGATAGAATTTGAATTCCTTCTACTTCGTCAGCTCCTCTCCATCTGGTGATTTCATTTTTACTGACAAAATCCTTAGGAGACTGACCACTCTTAGTTTATTGTTCCTTTGGGCCGTTGATGTAGTCTAAAGAGGGGGTATAACTCTCTCACAATACAACTCTGAAACCTCTTCCGTTGAGTGTTTTCCAAGTCTGTCTTAGAAATGCTGTCTAGTTACTGCAGAAAAATATTTCTACAGATAAAATTAGGCCGCCATAGCCCAGCGTCTTGCAAACACAAATTTGGAAAAACAGAAATGAACCAGCTAAAAGTGACTATTTTCCATTTTCTGTTGTCATAATCTGATAATGGCTTGGCGTCCTACAGTATGTGAGCTAATGGTGATCTGCCTTATTTGTACTTAACAATGACTTACGTTGTAAATGCACCATCAACACAGTTAGAACTGTTTAGCATATTTTACTTACAGACCAATGCCACTTTAATACCCTGTTCTTAGTGGTTAGACTATGAGGCTAACTAGTAAAGAAGCTTGCACAGTTTTGCACAGTCATCTCTGGGCTACACTGATCACTGGTCATAATTAACAAAAAAAATGTGTCAGAGAGAGGAACAAAGTTATACGGAAGTTTTCTACCCACAGAGGTGTTAAGGTCAACCAACTTGGTAAAGCATATTCCTCAACTTAAAAATGAAGTAACTCTTTCAAGTACAATTGCTGCAATCTTTTTTTACCTGTTCTTTTTTAACTATTTAATTGTTGGAAAAATACAATACTTAGCTGTTGTTTTGAATCATTGCTATTACAGCAAGGTTTAATTCCCCACTGAAGGAGAAATAGTTTTACAAGAATAGTTCATGAGTGCAGGGAATGACATTAGTGAATTAAATTTGTGGAGATCAGAATCTACAGTACAACAGTTGTCTTCAGTGTGGACATTGTGGTCTGAAAATATAATGTGTATAACAAAAGCCAACAATCTGAAATCTGTAAATGTTGTGAAATAATTTTGAAACAAAATGATCAGGGAGAGGAAATTTTCAGTGAAAAAGAACTTGGAAATCTAAAAAGGAGTGAAGTCCACAATTCTTTAAACTCATGAGAGTTTCATTGATCAGTGAGTTCACTACTGGTTCTACATTTTGAGGTATACTAAGAATTTGAGTAGGTGAATCGAATGTAAAATAAAAAAATGTTGTCTTACCATCACCCTTCTAGTGTTTCTAGCTTCTACAGGTCTTGGAATATTACATGGCCTTATTGCTCAGTTCTGTCTGCATTATGATGTGTATTGTCATAATTCAAGAAAACTGAGAAAATACTCAAATAACTTCTGTGTGTGATACAATTTTGTTATTGTCTGAATGTTTATGTTACTGTATAAAGTCACGTTTGATGAAGGAAAAATAAAATTATATTCTTCTATATGCACATCAATCTGTGTTAAGACAGGATGAATGTTTATTTTAGAAATAAATTGGTTTATTTTAGAAATTAATTCACCAGTTATTTCTAAAACCCATCCCCCCTTAATCTTTTAAGGTGACAGGAAAAGCTAGCTTTTCCGTTACTTTTGTCACAGTTGGGATAAACTTGTCTAATATCAAGCAAGACTCATGGTGTTCCTTAGCATCATGTGCTTTTTGGTTAGTAAGACAGTCATTACATGCATACTCTTGAAATCTTACATATATTTAATATTTTATGAGTGTATTGTATGCTTATATTAAAGAACATGACAAATTGTTACAAAATACAGCCAGGCATACTTCACAGCAGAGGAAGATGAACATTTATTAAGTGAAATTTTGACCCATGTAGTGTTTTGCCATTGACTCCAGAGGGGTCAAAATTCCATCGTCAGTGAAGACCACTAGAAAGCTCATTGCTGGATTCTGTCTTCTCTGGGAGGTGTGGTAAATCAAAACCCTGCTATCATGCTGCAGGTCAAGTAATAGAGCATTTGTAGCTGTACTGTCATAACTGAAAATTGCAATTGTAAGTAAAAATGCACAGAAGGCTTATTTATTAATTCATACTAGCAATTCAGAATTTTTTGTTAGGTATATGCTCTACTCCACCTAAGAAAAATGACTCTAGCTGAAGGTGCGAGTGGTCTGGTTACACCAGATGTGTCATCTTTAACACTAAGTAGGCTGTATTAGCTTAAGCATATCTTTTCTATCTTTGCTTCTGTGAAGAAAGAAAGGTTTAAGAATGTTTTGAGTGAGGAGGAAAGCACTTGCAGATGATTTAATGATTTGTGAAATACTGCTGCCTCAGTCAACAAGAGTTGTGAGTCAGTCTGGAACACAAAGAGGTTTGACTCAAAATGAAGAGATCCAGAAAGGTTTTGGTTTTTTAAGTTTACTTTAAGTTTTACAGTCTGTTAACTGCAGTTGCAAAAATAATGCCATATGATTCCTTCTGCCCCCCCTGTCACACCCCCACCTCCCTGAATGCTTTTTTGAGGGATGATCTTTATTTGATTATTTGCTTCGCCATAAGATTTCAGCATGTGCTTTGGTTGTCATTGAATGCAATTAAATATCTGCAGCTGGACTTTGTATATCTGCAATATACTTGGGTGAGAAGAATAGCAGGATCCTTCTTGGACTCTGGTGCTGTCCTGAAAAAGAGTAATAATGGAGCTACCTCTAATACCAACTCTGCCTAATCAAGCAAACTATCAGTCTGTGCTACTGAGTATGTGCTTGACTATTTGTGTAAAACAGCGAGAAAAATTGTTTTAGGTAACTTAATTTAAATTTTCTGATATACATGTGTGTACAGGTCTCTATGTAGTAGCATCCCTGTTCTGTACAGAAAGGGTTTGGAAGTACAATTTCATTGTGTTCGGATTGTACTAATACAAGTTCTGATTTTTATCGAGCTAGTGAGAGGAGAAGAATCTTTCATGTCTGACAGCAGGAACATGAAGTGACTCTCAAGGTGGAAGCTGTAAGTGCTTGCAGTACTGACAGTGCTCATCTTAGTGAAAATCCAATAAATAGAAAAGCAAAGGCCTACTCTGTCTTTAAAAAGATTTTCTATGTTCATCCTGAGGTTAAGTATTTGCAAGTCCTTCATACTCTAAAAGGATTCTATTTTTTTTTCTACTGAGATTTGCAATTGGAAATGTTTTCTTCTGAGTGAACAAGGTTCTGCACTCACTAAGTACATTTATATAATATATTTTAGGCTTGAAAAGACAGATACATGTCATGAAAGTGTGTGTGCTGGATCAGGGAGATAGGTTCTGGCATTGAAGTTTCAGTGTGAATTATTTAGAATTAGAAATTGTTTACATTTCAGGTAGCTCAGGAAATAAAACTGGTGCTTGCTCACCTAGCCTATTAATATTGCAGGCATTTCAGTAGCAGGAATAACTTACTTGAAGCAGAAAACCCCACGTTTCTTTACCAGGTACCTATTATTTTTCCTGGAGGAAAACTCTGCACTTTGAAGTCTTGTGAAAGATCATTTACATGGATGCTCTGAGGCAAAAGTTAGTCTTCGCTGTAGAATGGGTTTTTCTTTGTTCACAGTGTCCAAAGGAGATCTCTTAATCTCTCTAGTCAAGATCTCATTTCTCTGGGTTTTGAACTGAGATATTCTGATGAGAGAAGCAGGTTCCAACATGCATCTTGGTCCTGCCTTCTTTCCACTTCTTTACAAGCTGAAAACATAGTGGTTCAAAAGGGAAAATAAAACGTAAACCTTGTGATTCCTCAAAGAATGGATTTTTAGCAGCATCCCTACCAGTGAACTTCTGACTGCCACAAGTGACCATTCTCCTCTTCCTCAGGCCTGGTCTTTCATTCACATCTCTAGACCCTGGGTTTGAAGGGGTGGTCCTTGGAAAGTTTTTTCTTACAAGATGATTTCTGTACATAACAGTTTAGATATTTTTACAGTCCAGAAGTTCCTGTGCCTCTCTTACCCTCCTTGCAATGAAAATTCTTGCATGTGGTGTTGGCGCAAAGAGGGATCTATTAATTCTCACAAGTAGCTAGAGTAAAATCTTGATTATTTTCCAGGTAAGATTTTATAGGTGTCTTCTTCACAGCTCTTTGAAAGATCTCTTTCGGTATGAGTAAGAGTCTCTTGTTTGTTTTTATGACTCCCCAAAGAATGCCAGGTAATTTACGGGGTAAGAAAAAAGACACATTCATTGCTCCAGAGACTGTACAGTCTCCTAAGCTGGTATCACATTTCCTCCTGACTCGTTAGCCTGTTTTAATAGTGAGTTGTATGGCAGGGAGCTTAGCTTTTATGTGAAGGTTGTAGGGTATATTAAAGACTATGCTATAATCAGTTCTGTCCAGATTATTCCTTTTAAAGGTCATAGTGATATAAATAATTTTTTTTCTAGAAGTTACTGGGCATAGTGTTTGGACATTTGAGATGGCTGATCAGTCTCATTGTGTCTTTCATAAGAACAAGCTGGGTCTGTGCATTTATTGCTGTATTCTATGGGGGAAAAGCCTACTACTTTCTTCCCTGGACCCATCTTCCTTCGGCAGAACTAAGAGAAACTTGCCTGCCCTAAATGCCTCAAACCCCAAAATTTATCATTAGCAGTACTCATAATTTGACAGGTTATGAATATTTTTAAATCTTTCTTGGACTGAAGATTACCATGAAAGGCCCGTGAGATGTTCTCTGAAGGCATCATTAAATGTTTGTTGGATGTGACCATAAATCTCAAGCCTTATGTTCCCATAGCATAGTGAAACTGTATTCTGCAATGAGGGCTGCTTTATTATAGTTTCATTAAACTGCATCTTTTTACTTCTAAAAGCCACACAGAACTGCCTTTTAGGTGCAGATTTTTGTTGACCTAAACACATGGAAGCTTATTCTGTTTCACGATAATTTTTGAAAATCTATTTTCTTGTTGTATTCCCCAGGTGGTCTCAGCTCATGCTTAGCTGCAGTCACAGTCTTTTCCAGGCAGTCCATCACAGGACATCCTTCTCTGCCTTTTGTGTATAAGGGATGGAGGAACTTATTTTAGCTGTTGATTTTCTTGCCTTGCCTAGCTCTGCTGCTGTGATCTTCTGCAGGCTGCCTAGCTAGGGCAGATTGTGCTTCTAGGTCCTTCCAGGTTACTTGCTGAAAATTGAATTCTAGATCTGGTTTGCAGCTGTCTGCATGTTAACTCCATCTGCTTAAAACAAAAAATCAAAACAAAAGCTCCTCATCATCCCGAAGTGTGGAAGAGCAAGAGATGATAAGTACTGAGGCAAGAGCAGGCGACAATGCAACAGAATTGGAGATAATCTACAAAATGCTGAAATCAGTTTCACTTGTGGAATGAATGCCAGATTGTATTGCCATAGGATCATGAAATGTATGGGTCTGTGAATGAGATCTACAGATTTCAGATCTCTGAGCAATTTGTAGCCTTCCTGCAAACTCAGGAGAAACTCTTGCCATTGCTTTCTTCTCTGTTTTTGAGGTTCTCCATGGTCCCATGGGCTGTCTTTAAAAGCAGAGGTTCCCAGGGACAATTTGTAGGTAGGTGTGATTTCCTTTGACCAAGGAATATGTGCAATACCCTGCATAGTTTGTGAGTGGCCTCCTTTGCTCAGTAATGATCAAGGACTGTTGTACCAAAAGCAGTGCTTCTGATCTGAGTTAGCTATTAATTCCATATATGAGTTCTGTAAACTTGTGGGAGGCCCCTTACATGTTTACTGGTCATCACTGTGTTGTGCACCTTCAGAATATGTTCCTCAGACATGTGATTCTTTCTACTGTGTAGGTACTACCTGTGTCCACCTGGAGAACAGGTTGTTTCTTAAAACTAGAAAAAACTTTATTTTAGTGAAAAGCATCTCTTTCCATACAGTCATTGTTTTAACAATATACTTTGCTTTTTGTGTAAACAATGTTGATTTTTAAGTATGAATGAAATGTCTTTCTTTACTGCTCTTTTCATTCTGCAGAGGTCATGTCTCACTTCCTGATGTTCAGGTATATGTATAGTAAAACTTGGAGAACAGGTTATTTCTTAAATCCTGGTGAGCTGGTTATTTTTCAAAACTAGAACAACCTGGTAAAACCTGGAGAACAGGTTATTTCTTAAAACTAGAAAAAGGTAATTTCTTAAAAGAAAAAATATTTTAAGTGGCCATGGCATTCTTTTTATAAGTAGTATGGAAATGAAAATCATCTCCTTCCATACAGTCATTGTTAAAACAGTATCCCTTGCTTTTTGTGTAAATAGCATTCATTTTTAAGTATGAATGAAATGTCTTTCTTTACTGCTTTCCATTCTGCAGTGATCATGTCTCACTTCCTGGTATTCAGGTGTATGTATAGTAAAATATATTCTTAGATAATGAAAGCTAGAAGGAGACTAAGGAAATGTGGCATTTGCTTTGAAATTCCATATCTGAACACATTAAGTAAATAAGTAAATCCATATGGTTAAAGATTGCATTGGGTATCCTGGTCTGCATCAAGTGTGGCCAGCAGGTCAGGGGAGGGGATTCTCCCCCTCTACTCTCATGAGACCCCCCCCTGCAGTGCTGTGTCCAGCTCTGGGGCACCAACATCAGAAGGACACGGACCTGCTTGAACGGGTCCAGAGGAGGCCACAAAGATGCTCGGGGAGCTGGAGCACCTCCCCTGTGAGGACAGGCTGAGAGAGTTGGGGGTGTTCAGCTGGAGAAGAGAAGGCTCTGGGGAGACCTTAGAGTGGCCTCCCAGGACTTCAAGGGGCTACAGGAAAGATGGGGAGGGACTCTTGATCAGGGGGTGTAGGGATAGGATGAGGGGTAACAGTTTTAAACTGAAAGAGGGCAGATTTAGATGAGATATAAGGAAGAAAATCTTCCCTGTGAGGGTGGTGAGGCCCTGGCACAGGTTGCCCAGAGAAGTTGTGGCTGCCCCCTCCCTGGAAGGGTTCAAGGCCAGGTTGGACAGGGCTTTGGGCAACCTGGGCTAGTGGAAGGTGTCCCTGCCCATGGCAGGGGGGTTGGGACTAGATGGTCTTTAAGGTCCCTTCCAATCCAAACCGTTCTGTGGTTAGAAAAATAAAATGGACACTTAATAAATCATATTTTGTGCAGAATACTCTCTTAATGTGTCTCACAAGGTGGTGAGTCCTTGGCGTTCTCATATCTCAGAGTCTTGTACAGTGGTATTGGTAGAATTGTACACAGCAAGCTTAACATCTTCAGTCTCTTCAGCTCCTTAATTTTATTGCTTAGTAGATGTTCTTTAATGCAATTGTGTGGAAGGGATTAATTAAAAGCATGCTCTGGCCCCCAGTCAGAGTAGGCATCACTTTCTGCAAAACTGTATTGAGTTGTGTCAGGATTTGGTCCACATATTTACAGGTGTATCTCAAAATGTTGCACTGTTATTTCCAAGACTATGAAACTGGTTTTGTTTGCTCTTCAGAAATTTTCAAAATTGACAAATTCATACTTTCCTTGGATTGTAGAGACCCCTTTTGCAGGAAATTATAATTTTATTTTCTTTTTGTTTCCTGTTAAGAAACGTCCCCAAGAGATTTCTCATTCTCACATTTTCATGAAGAAGGAAGATGTGCTCATTCTGCTCCTACCATCCTCCTTCATCATTCCTTTCCATAAATTATTGAATAATATGATGATTGGATTTGAACTACTGTGTCACAAATGTTAATTGTAAACTCTGATACAGAACTGTGTTAGCTGTTAGAGCCCCCATTTTTTTCTCTTTATAGAGGTAATTTCACAGGTAAATTTGTGCTGTGCTTCTCTTTTAATGTGAGGACTAAGCCATTTGTTTCAAAGAGAAAAAGCAACATTTCCTCCCCGAAATTTCAACACTTCTGCTTTGAGTGGAGATTTAATTTTCTCAGAATTTAGAAGTAAAATGGTTAATTAGTTTGAATTAAGTGGAAGGCTCTGACAGTATAAGGAACCACCATCTCCCCTGAAGGCAGTTTAGCTCCTCTTTCATAGTTCCCAGAGGGAGGCAGTGGACATGTTGAAAGAGTGCCTTTTTTCTAAGAACCGTTTCATGCTTCATTTCCACTGAAAACAATAGGAGATAACAGCCTTCCTAATGAGGGGAGACTTTCCGGGAATGTTTTGTGCAAAAAATAGTATTTATTCAGAATAGAGCACTAAAAAGATTTATATACATTGTATATAAAACACTGCCAAATTTATGAAGTGGGACAAAACTTTGTTTTCTTTTGCTTGGAGGAAAGGGGTAGTATGTAAGTATTCAAGAAGTTAAGGGAGAAGTCAGTGGTTTAAGAGATGATGTGGAGTGCACAGGATGAGGTAGAGGTCAAAAGACTAAGGAAGGTGGCTGGAATGCTCAGGCTGCTTTGCAACCTTCCAGAGTAGTTTAGTTTTTGTGATATATAGGTAAAATCTTGGTGTAAGATTTTTTTTTTTTTAATGTTGATAGACACACTGTTAAATTATTAGATGCTTTAGTCTATAATAGATGTTTCTATGGGTTCACTTCTCTGTGTTCTGAAGTCTAGGGTTTTCTTTGTAATTAAAATAAAACCAAGGCACTTCTGCTCTAAAGTTATGACATATGTAACTGCTGGGAAGAAGGCTCCACTGTAAATCTTTGACCAGTTCGATGGAAATCTCAGAATACTGCAGATTTTTTTTTTTTCTGCTTGTTTGTCCTGATGAACAATTGTCAACTTCAACCATTTCTCAGAGTGATGTTGTTAAATGTATCTTGGTGTAAAATTTCATGCAATACTCCTTATGTATTTGGAATGGAACTCTGCTGGTTCAAAATTTGATTGTCTTTTTTTCATTTGCTATAATGGATTATTTATGCTACCACAGTGAAAGCTGTATTACAGTTTAGGTTTTAAACTTTATAATTTGGAGTGAACTCAAAATCAAGTTTTCAGTGGAGAGAGGATATTTTTTCTTTTATAAATGGAACCACTTCTTACACATATACACATTTCACAACATGCGTTTTAGTAATTTAATATGCAAAAGTGTAAACCTTGTGGATTTTAGATACTCCTCAAAAGTTGTAGAACCTTTGCTTCTTCTGAAATTATTTTGCTTTTAAGAATGAGAAGATACGTCCTACTGCGAGTTTACGTAGCATGTATTGAGAAATGTCCCATTTTTAAACTTTTGGGTTAGTAGTTGTATTTGAAAACATTGTATGTACCACTGTTGGCATACAAATCATGCTTATTCATTGCATGGTGTTTTTACAGCACTCCAAAAAGTTATTAAAGGAGGTTAAGTTGTAGCTTAGTAACACTGGGAATATTAAATTGACTAACAAATGCTCTGAATTTAGAGTTAAAGACATGACATTAATATTTAACACTGATTGTGTGTAATGCTTTATATCAATAAAGTACTGAGCAAACATTTGATCAATAGAGAGCAAATGTTGGATTAAAGCCTTGCAACAACCCACTTCCCCTGCACAGTCTTCCTCCCCCTCGGTATTCTTTCTTCTGATGCTTTATTTTCCGTATCAGTATTTCATCTGATGTTTATAATGCTAAATGATTTAGGTAGCCTTCTATTAAATGTTTGCATTTAGCAGTTCTAGTTTAGCTAGTGAGATTTGTCTCTGAGCTAATTAGGAGAGGGATTTTGAGAACTCTGCAGAGGTGTGTGCCTCCATGTGCACATCTGTGTGTAGTGATACATTTGTCCCCACCAGAAGAATACAGTGCAAGCCAGTACTATGTTGATGTAAAGCATTTTTCTTTTTCTGATACCAGCATCTGGCTAGATTTGAGGCACTGTGATTTAATGTAGTCTTCTTTAGCCTCATAAAAAGTAAAAGTGAAAGTGAGAGTCTTACTTCCACACAATATGCCAAACACGGATTTTGTAATAAGCTCAAGTGCTCTGTTAATATGTCTAAGAGACTCATTTCAGACTTAACACATTCCTGGAAAAACCAAATACTTATAACTTCCATCTGCTCTCTAATACGATGAAAGATGAATCCTGAAGATCACAAATTGCGGGAGACATGCAGCCCTTAATAAGAACAGCTGACAACAAATGCCTTATGAGAGGTGGTGAAAAATGAAGTAATGAGGAGGAAAGGCAGGCAAGCCTCTTGAGGGAACATGGATATCCATGGCTGACTAGAACTGTCACATCCAAACTTCACCCTAAACGTGAAATGCACATTATGTAACATGAGTCAGAGGGAACAGATAATAGTATTTTCGAATTTTTCTACCAAATTAATGCCTTAATATTACAAGCAATTGTGCTACAATGGATTCTTGAACTTGCACAGAATGTTTTACTTGAGAAGAAATGTTGTACAGATCTGGATATTAGAATATCAGTTTTGCCGGTATCTTGAAATCTTTCTTCTTGTTTTGAAGTCTTTGCATTCTAAGCATGTTAACTTAGCCACTGAAAATACGTAAACCTTCAGTGTATGCAAATAGAACATTTGATTCCTGTGTATGATATTGCAGAACATAACATACATGCATGCATGTTTACCTAGAGGTAAGGAGATTATGGCATAATCAAGGAGAATCAAAATTAATCTTGAATTAAGGTGAAAATCTGCTTTGCAGTTTGTCATTGTAGGCTGTTTCATTGTGACTCCTCCTTAACTTAAGTGGACATCTCTGTAGTGCTGTCAACAGTAACATCTACAAACTAGATTTATGCCAGTTAGCGAGGATACCTATAACAAAACAAATGCAGCAGTCTGTAACACATCAGAGGCTAATTTACCCTGCCAAGAAAGTAGTACTCTGCATAATTCACACCAGAAGAGGTGCATGACCTGTCTAGTTTACTCTGACATAGGAGGAGGAAGACAAAGCTTTTTATAAGGTGTGTGATAAATACTATATTCTGAGCCATAGAGAATCTGGAAAACATTTTCCAGTTCTGCTTTCAGACCTGATTTCTGTAAATGTGTTGCAAACCTGAAATTTTAGTCTATGACATGTACAGAATTCTTAACTATAAAATAAAGGGGTATAATCCGTGAGGTAAGTTTTAATATCTTTTCTAAGAGAGAGGCAGAAAAGCATACGGATAGTATATCTGCCTATAGTGGAGTATGATGTTACACTTCATAAATCAATTTTACATGAGTAAGATTTGCAGTGAGATTTGTAAAGGCAGACACTTGAATCCCTGTGGAGCATGACCTCATTGACTTTATCACAGATCTACACAGATGTTGTGATCTGCCTGTTCAGATCTGATAGCAGGATCAGGGACTTTGGCCCTAATCTAGCAAACAATTTCATGGTCGAGTAGCATTTTATGTGTGAATACTCTCATTAAACTCACATATATATTTGCAGTATCAGGATCATAGGAAATGCTATGAACACAGTGTGTCGTTCTTGTTTACTGTCCAATTTTAGAGTTATTTCTCAATATAGAAAGCAGCTATTAATTAATTTATTCTGGTTTTTTCCCTGAATATTTGTGTGCAAAGAGACCCTTTTCCAATTCCCTCTGTGAAGAAAATCTCAAAATTTCTGTTTATAAGGACAAAACGGTTGAAGAGAGATTCCCTGGACAACTCTTATATATCACTGCAGAAAGCTTTTTACTCCATCCTAGCAGTAAATTTATAATATTCTATTTTCCCACTGTTTTCATAGTTTTATGTTATTCTGTGTACAGCAACATGGTGTTTTCTGACTCCCATTGCCAATTGCTTTATTTTTCTTGGTTCATCTGCTTTCCCCCTGTTGTTATATGGTGGGCATGTGTTGGATTGTGGACTTATGGATCACAAGAGTATAGCTCCTACCACTCCTCAGTCAGATCCAGCTGCTGTCTTGGCTTTCACTCATTTAGAACTGTTTACTTTCTGCTAGTTGAATAGTTTTATTTAGCATTTGCAGTAACTGCCCTCCTCCCTTGAAAGAAAAAAAAACAAAGTTAAAAATAAACAGCCTCCTACCAACTGTTCTTTCTCTCACTGTGTGATGGCCATCCCTCGAGTGTTTGTGGGGATCTTCTGTCCTCCTTGATGCTGGAGGGAAGGAAGGTTTTCTCTCACTGTCTGCAGGGAAACCTTTTCCACTAGTGTTAAGAAGGAAGTTAAGGATCCGTCAGCATCTCGGGTTTCTGTATTCCCTTTGTTGGTGGCCTTTTTTGATGCTCAGCTGTGGTGGGCTTGGAGCTGGGCTACTTCCAGTATCTAGCTGAACACTGTTCATTTTTGGAGAGTTAATATGGTGCATTCTGTGTACATCCATGAATATTCTTTCTGGGCTTTGATACAAAGCTTCTTCCTGCCCTGTCAAGTTTGAGGTTTAATCCCACACCTTTTCAACAGTGAGACACGTAGGGGAAATTATTTCCTTTAATAGGAAAAAGGGAACTTGTTTACATTCCTGCTGTCTTCCCTGATAATTTGCAGAATTTCTTCTTCCTGGAACAAAATTGGTATTGTTAATTTTTTTTGCAGCACTACAGTTTGTGGGGGATTTTGTTGAAGCTTCTGTTCCCTAAATCATGTTTCTTAAATAGTACAAGGAACGTAAGCTTTCATTATTTTTTAGAAATATCTTTTCTAGCCTGCTTGATTGCTTAGAAAACATGACCTGAGCGAATGATGAAAAATGATTAGGTACCAAAAAAAGACATCTCCTCAGTAAAGTTAACATCGCTTATATTCAGTTTCCTGAAATCCACATTAGCACAAGAAAATGGTATTGTAGGCATATCCAAGAGGGTGATTTCAAAGGAGGGCTTTAATAGGTTTTTAATGTTCTACCCTGTTACTAGATGTCATCTCATCCCATAGTGGTAGTTCTAGAACCTTTATAATTAATAAATGTACAGGTTTTATTACCGCTAAAACACACAAACAAGTGTAACTTCCAGTTCTCTTAAAATATGTGTAGTAATTTTATGAAGTGGAATCTCTAGTTTAAGATTCTTTTAAAAACTATTTTTAGTTACTCAAAATTTTCTTAAGCTTCAGCCGTTCCAGCTGAATTGTCTGTCCAAGGTGTCTGCCTGAGGATGAACACTTTTTTTCCCAGTACCCTTCAGCAGATGTGGCTCTCTGAGACTTTATAGAGATACCTGTTGATGGATGGGTCGATGGAATGAAAGAATGAAGGGTTGAATTGTTGCATTTTGTTGGGGACAAAAGGAAAGGATGAGGTAGCTCACTCACCATAGCCAAAGTAATCTTTGATGATATGATGCTTCTGCATACTGGAAGCATTATTAGAGGCTGGCACCACTGTTTTGTAAATGACCTAAATGCTGTAAATTTGTAAATACCATCCTTGCACTCAGTATGCTTCTCCCTTACCACCCTCTTGTGCTACAAGATGAAGTTGGAGGAATGTGCAGCCCAGTCCATCTGTGGAGCAAGGGTCCCACAGAAAATAACCCTGTGCGTGATCATGTAGTTACTCAGTGATTCACCATGCTTACAGGCCATTTTTACAGGGAGAGCGGAGAGTTGACATCCTCGGCAGTGGTTTGAGGAGAAAGGTGGGTGCCACTACCCTTCCCATGAAGCTGAGTACAAGTGTTTGTCTAGTGGAGTTCTGCTGGGAATGCCTGGTTTCTGGAGTTGTACCAAGAGAAACTGCAGTCCGAGCACTGAATTGCAGAGCTGCCAAAACCCAGTGCTTTTGGGAAGGAAAAGGAAAGTTAAACAACTACAAACTTGGTTTTAAAAAAAGAGGCTGTGGTAGCAGTTAGACATCTCTCAAGTACGTGGTGGCAGAGCTAGGTTTTTCTAGACAGTATTTTTTTATTAAATACCTATGTTCGGCTATGTTGTATTTAAATCCCACAAATTACGTTTCTGGAAACTTTATATCCTTCCAGAAGACCCTCTTTGACTCTTACCACAGTCTTTGAAGTGTTCGTCAATGACAGTTTGGGTTACTCCATATTTCTGTAGATTAGACAGCCCTAACAAATGGTGCATTTACTGTTGAGTGGCATGGGACTTAAAAACTATGAAATAAATGGAAGAGAAAAAATTGCCAACTTGATATGTTTATTTTGTACTTTCTTCTTAATTTGTCAACTACCTAAAATGCAAAATAAATCAGTCTTAAAAAACAAAGAAAAAGGTGGTTGTGTGACAGTATGCGCATTGCAGTGAGCTTCAGCTACCCCAGCTATTCTGTTCTTGTGAGCCACAGGGGATTGATGTTAACGAGGTTCCTGTCTCCTGTTCTCCTGGAGTGGGATTTTGTGTAACTCAGGCCCCACTGGTTCAAAAACAGCTCTGGCAGAAAGAGCAAAGAATGATTTGTTAATAGCGTTAACTGGAAATGGCCCGGTTAACATAATTAACATTATTACCATTGAGCCTAGGTTTGAATGATGGTTAAAACCTCTGGTTTTGTTATGTGACTTAAAAATATATTTAATGAGAGCGGGAGCTGAAAAAACTAGTAATTTGGGCTCTGACGATTTTGACACTATGAATTAAATCTCAGCTATGCATGTCTAAAGATTAGCTACAAGTTCTTGCTAATATAGGTAGTCTGGTTTTTTGGTGTTTTTTTTTTTTTTTCTTCTTGCCTTCAGATTCTCTGGAGTGTGCAGCACCTTTTAATGAAGTGAGGTGAACTCCAGAGGTGCTTCTGCTGTTGTAAATCAGGCTGGCTATTTAGGAGGCTGAGTGCATGTATAGGTATTAGGATACTTATCCTTGTAAATCTCAGGGTTTATTGTTTCAAGATATGGCTCAATTCACACATGTGTCTGTAGTAATATCTTTGTTCTTAACAAACAGGCATTTTTTTGATACAGGGGTAATACTGGATTAACCAAAAGGACTCCATAAACTGGTCACATAAGACATACCCCAGTTCTGTTAGGAACTTTCTGGTTTAGAAAAGTTATAGTAAAACATAGTAATTCAAATACCTGTTGTCTTCTCTTTTTAGATTACTCACAGTTTTCAGAATTTCAGGTTCAGATCAAAGGAAATTTTTCAAGAAATAGATCATAAAACATTTAAATACTAGTTTTCCTATTTATTAGTGACTAGAAGCGGTGTCAGAAAATGTGTTCCAGCTTTATTAAATGGGGCCTGGCAAATGTTGCAGTCATTGAGATACTGCCATGATAATAGCAGAAACTGAATTATTGTTTCTGTGTGTGTTGTAAGCAATTACACACAACCATTACCTAAACATGTATATTGTGTCTTCTCCTGGAAGAAGAATTCTGTCAGTGAAAATTGCCTTTTTTGTAGTAATTTCTATGTTATGTTTTTGCTGAATAAGCAAGCCATGGAGCTACTGAAGCTGCAAAACTAAAATGTGTCCATTTCTGTGTTGCAGATAACACATCTGACTTGAACATTTTAAAACACATGGAGTTGCACAGCTGTGGTGCAGTTCTCCACGCTGGGTGCTCGTTTTATTTCCTATGACACTGAATCTGTCCATCCTTAAACTTTCTTTTGGATGACCTCTAACTCTTTCGTTGGCCAAAAGATTGTTGCTTACGACTGTCTAATCTTTCATAGATACCAGGCCTTATAGACCAGGGGTCTTTTGCTCTTCTTAAGCTAAAAATGTCTATTTTCACTCCGGGAAGCATGGGGTTTTTTTCTGGCTTACTGTTTGTCTCTTCAGGGATGGACACTCAATGGTTGGACTGTGTGTTCTGGTGGTGACATTTGATTCCTCTGGTTGTCTTCAGCAGTAATTCAGGTGCCCCAAGAGACAAAATACTGTTGGCGTTGTTTCCTAAAATGTGACTTTCATGGAAGATAAAAAGGCTTAGCAAACCTGTACTGGTGCTGGTTCAGAAGATACATTGCATATGGTTAGGAGTTGTGCTGCAATACTTGGTGGTCTAGACTCTTTGTAAAATTAGTATAATTAATTGAACTGGTCATTAAACTGGGGTGAACTTGAGTGAAGTACAAAGGAAAAAATAGTTACAGGACAGTTTTAAAAATGCCATTTGTGATTTGTCTTGCTTTCAAGTCAGCAACATGTAGTAAAAAGTGATTGACTTGAAAATCTCCAAACACTTATTTCTGGAGAAGAAAAACTGCCAGAGTTTCTTAAAGGATATTTTCCTGTTACAGCAGATGTATCCTAAAGCCTCCTCAATTTTTCCCCATAATTTTATCTGAAATTTTAGTGCTGCTTGCATTTGAGAGTGCTTCCTTTAGTATGAAAGAGAAGGAAGTTTTGAACCTAAAGCTCTTGATAGCCCTGTGGCTCATGAACTCTAGTAAGCGTTTGCCTGCTCTGTAAAAAGGCATTTGCACACTAGTTAATTGTTATTGCACAAATTGCCAGAGTAAATTGGAGTAGCATAATTGTTGAAAGTCTAAACCTGATGTTCTGATTTTTAAGTCTTTTATGTGTTTACAATATTTTAGAGTAACTTTGCCAGAATCTCACTATGAATATCTTCCAAGTGTGCCTGCAGAGCTGTCTCATGTAGACCAGCGCCGTGCTCCAAAGGGGCTGTGAGGTTCTCCTGAGGAACCAGCACAGAGCCCTCTGGAGCATCACTAGTGAGGGGGTTAGCCAGTTTGACATCATGAGGTCTGGATGCAGAAAAGGAGTGGCTGGGAGGATTGTTTTATTTATCGTGGATCAATTTTGTCTCTTTAACACTCCTTCTACATGCAGCTTTTCTAAATGCTTGCGAGATCACTCAGATAAAAAGCTTGAGTAGAAAACTTCTGCAATTAACCATTTAAACTTTTCTGAAAAAAATTATTATTACCTGTTAATGTAGACCTGGAGGTGTTTCATTATCTAAGTTTTCCTTTCATTCTGTGAATTACTGAGCACGTGGCCCAGTTATTTAGCCCCAGAACCCTTCCACGCCAGGGCAATTCTTCGGCTGCTAGACTTGTGTACTGCAGCCCAGTGTAGTTCCTAGTATGCCCTTGACAACTACTGCCACATTGACATCTTGCTTATTTTTGGTAAATCAGTCAAATACTTGTTTCTACAGCCATCATTTTTGTGTTAATTCATGAATCAAGCAGGAGGAGGTAGTAGAAGTTACCTCTTACCTTTAGACTGTGAAATACACCACTTCCAATAATCTAGGATCTGTCAGGTTTGATCTCTACATGTGTGGAGAAAGACCATATATTATTTGGAAATGCCAGTCCGTTAGCTCAGTTTTCCACTAACTTTACCTTGGTTTAGCTTTTCATTGTATCACTTAAGGAAAAAGTAATTATGTGATAAAATACATAAATGTAAGCATGCAAAAAATCTTCATTTTAAAAAATGTTGAGAAGAGCAATTCACCAAGGAAAGGTTTTCATGTGTGTTAGTACACAAGCAGTTCCAAACTAACTTTAGCAGTCCTGCTTAAGGTCCATTTTACTTTAAAAGATTCATTTTCACTGAAATGTCCTTTCAAATGCAGAGGAACACAAAAGGAGGCTCCATAATCACAAAAACAACCAGTATTTATACTTTTATTTGTTTTAAAAATAAATAGAAAGTGATGGACTTAAAGAAAATTACACTTGCTTAGCATTAATGTTACTGTGACAGCAACGAGGGCTAGTGTTTAATCAGGAAGAGTGTTTTGTAAAGCTCAGTGATTAAGCTGGTAGTTCTGATTTACCTAATAGCACAAGTTATATGAGTTGCTTTTGTGTCCCTGATTCTAGTGAAGTACTGAAACATAATGATTTCCTCTACAGATCAGTGAAAAAGACATTTTAGATGATACTTTGGAATACAAAGAGGAGCTGACCACTCTGAGCGCTCTTCTTTGTGTGTGCATGTAATAAATAAGATGAGGCAAAGATTCTTTTTTCACTTGTGTTTTCCTTGCATATTTAGCAGTGTTAGATCTCTGCATTTATTTACCTTTGTTTGAGATCCTAATCTTGACTTCTCTGAAAATATTTTAAGGTCAGTTAATACTTTTATGTTGGCTTTACTGTGTTGCAGACACTATGTCTCATCGTACTGTTGAGTGACATAACCAACCATTTTTTCACAAGCCATCTAGTATCGAACAGATGCTACCAGTTTGCGGGCTCAGCTAACACTACTCAAATTGAACCTATGCTCTTGGTTCTGTGCACAACAGAATAAATCCCTTGAGCTCACTGATTCTGTTTTTAAAATTGTATTTTCACTTTCTATACAGGTATTTAGTATCTTGTATAAAAATGGTAACATGAAGTATTGCTCTCAAGCATTCTCAAATGTCTGTCTCAAAACTGGCTATCAGCCTTGGAAAAATACGCAAATATTTTTGCTAGTCTTCTCCTTTTCTCAACTCTCTGTCACATAGGTCTGGTAATCCTCCACTACTAAGTGATTTTGATTTTTAATTTTTTTCCTTTTTTTTTTTTTTTTTTTCCAATTGGAACTTCTTTAACATTCCCTCTTGGTTCACAACTTCTATAGGCAAAGATACAGTCCTGCATATTTCTTCATGAGAAGCCTTGTGGTACGTTATGCCTTCCCTTCAAACCTCTTCTAGAATTACTGTTTCAGAAAACAACATCAATTCCTGATATGCCAAGAGCTCTGCTTTATCTTTTAGTCCTGACTTGACAGGCATTCAGATTCATCACCTGTAACTGCACTAGAATCAACATATTATTGCATATGTTTGATGAACCACAGAATTGGTTCAAGTCTCATTTCCAGTTATTTGGTTTCTAAATGTACTCTTTTGGGACCTAAACAGTGTTGTCAATATTCTTTGTTCGAGTTGCTCATCAGTTTGCATCTTAATATTGTCAAGGGGCTTTTGTATTGCAGCAGCTGCTGAAATTAAACCTCTGTTATGGAATGTAAGAAACTTAGAAATGGGCCCCATATCCAGTCTCAAACTGTGGAAAATGTTCTTTTAATTTCTGTGCTAGGTATAGATTAAGTACAACCATGTTCTTCATAGCTTGTTTTCACCTGTGGACTTCTTGGTAGCTTTTTAAGGAAACGGCAACCCCAAAATTAATCAATTCACCATTATATCCAGAAACTTATATCTGCTGCTTAAAGTAGCTGACATTTATTTCTGTGTGAGTTCTTCCAGTGGGTTTTTTTTTCCCTTTTATTTCTGAAGATATGCAATTAGCACAGGCTGTGTCTCTACAATACTTTTTTTTTTTTTAGATACAAAGTAAAATGCTGAGTTGTTCAGATGCTGCATTACTTTTGTACTGACTTCTGGAACCAAGCTTTCATCTGCTGTTTAATATAAACCCCCTTTTTTGCTTATTAAGTTATATTGGATATGTACGTGGTCCTGAAACACAGCTCCTAACATGAAGTCTAATATGTAAAAATTTTTAAATCCATTGCTCTCCAGCAAAATCTGATTTCCTGTACTGTGGCAAAATTATTGGGAATTTCAGGAGGATTCGGGAGTAAATAAGGACCTAAGTTGTCAGGATTTGGTTAATTTGCATGTCTGCCAATTTAATACCACTGTAGTGGGGATTTGGAGTGTGTGATGCAAGATTGAGGACTGGGAGGTTTCAGAAAAGACTGTGGTTTAGACTCCTAGAACAATTGGTCAAGATCTAAGATAATTTTTCCACAGGATAATAGTATTGCATAGTCTTCTTCAAATTAAATCAGCGTTGCTGCTCCTGAACTTGGATTTTCAAGGCGCTTATTGAAAAAGCAATTTTTGGAGGTAGTTCTAAAGAACCTTTTTTTAAAATCTTCCCCACTCCCCCCAAGATAGCATTGACTGCTGGATTGCACTGCAGTGAAATTTGAATTAGATTTAGAGCTGTCTCTAATTTCAATATTTAATTGATGAAATAATGTCGAGCATATATCTTTCAGCAGTACTTGTGTTGAAAACAATTACATGTTGCAGAATTTGTATTATATTACTGCTCCCAGCAATCACTGGAGGAGGGAATATGTATTTAAGCTTGGAACTGTGTGGTTGATGTGAGCAGGAACTGCTTGAATGTTGACATGCTGGTATGTAAAACTGAGGATTGAAAAATCTCTGGTCTTGTTGAGAGCTTCTTGTAATGAGTACTGGATCAAAATCACTTCTAGGTGAAGGGCCCAGTAGCTTAGGCATTCAGAAACAGCTCATAAGCCTCCAGTTCTGCACATAAATGCTCTATGCCATTGAGAAGCTGGGATTCCCCAAATCAAAGGGGAGATTTCCTGGAGATGATTAACATTTTAAGGTAATTAAAATTTCAGTTTTCTGCATGCTCACCCATCATGTTTCTCACACACACACACCCCCCCCCATCTGAGAGCAAGATGAATCCTGTCAAATCCCCTGCAAATTCTGCTCTGCAGGAGCAAACACTGCAGGTCCTGACCTCTGTTTGTTCAGACTCCTGGGTTTGTCCTCCTCTAACCACATATTTGAACAGAGCTCTTAGGTAAACTGTGCTGTCCTCTCTTCCCCACCACCCCCCCCAACTGCTGGCCCTGGCAGTCTCCCAACATCCGCTTCCTCCAGTCCTGCTCTCATGTAGCACAGTATCTCTAGCGGAAATCCTGTGACCAGCCCGACTTCCTTTTGCTACAGATTTATCTTCTTCTTTTTTTTTTTTTTTTTTTTTTTCCCCCCAGCTCTGCCATCTTTGTCACTGAACAGCTTTACACTCAGACATAATCAGATCCCATACTTGCCATTTCAGTTGGCTCTTCTCTGCTTTTGGATCCCTGCTGAAGTCTTTGGCTACTCCCTCCCATCCTTCTCTATGTATGATCTCACTGATTTCTTAATAATAATAAAATAATAGCATAATAACATACAGTGTGACCTTTCCCCTCCTTTGGTTTGCCTTTCCTTGTTCAGTTTTATTCTGTCACAGATTCAGGAAGGGTCTTATCTGTCCTTCTGCTTGTTCCAGTCTTTCAGTTCTCTTCTCTTGCATGCCTTGCATAATTCTTTACCTTTCTCTTCTTAATCTCCATTCCCACCTTATTTTTAACAAAAGTTTTTCAGTCCCTCTCATCTTTAAGAATACAAAAAAAATATTGATTCCCCTTTCCTTGAGCCACATTACTGTCTACCAGCAGCTTTTCATCTCACTGTGTGTATGTGGGGTACCTCTCCTTCAAAGGCATGAGAGACCTCCAATCCAGATTTCACCTGCAACATTAAAGTGAAGTCTTGACCTGCTGTTGAGTCAATTCAACCTGTCCTGCCTTCAGTACCATTAATTACTTGGCTATGTACTCACCTCATTCATCTCCTGTCTTGCCATATACACTGTCAGTGTTTCCTGTGGTGGCTTTTCATCTTTTTGCCACCTCTTTCACATTTTCACCAGCTCTCTGCCCTTTTTTCTCTTGGTATATTCACTTCTACTTCAGTTCCAAACACAAACTCAGCTACTATCTTTATAATTTTACCTATTTACATCTTTAAAAACTTTTTTTTTGGCCCCAAATCAACATGCTGGCTTTTGTCTTGCACTGTTCCAAGCTCATTGACTGAAATGGGGAAATAAAAGTATCATCTGTTTCTCTCTGCCATCTTCTTCTTTGACCGTATGGAGCAATCAGTAGTCTTTCTGCTTGGCCCTCAGGCTTGTAAACTTGGTAGCCTCTTTGCCTTGTTCTCCTTATCAGATACTTACCAGATCTCTTTATCCTTACCAGATATGCTTTGAGATCTGCAAGTATTTTCCAGTTACCATATATATGCTCATTCCTGTCTTTCTACACAGCTAAAACTATTGTCTTTGTGCATAACCAATATCTTAATTATGGAATTGTACTTTTCTCAGGCCTTGAAAAAACTAGGTTTGCTACACCAGTATTTATCCAGAATACTTCCATAAAGATTCTTTTTCTAACTTGCTGCTCACTTTCTTAGCTACACACTGCTGGTTGCCAATTCTGTGTTTCTTTCCATTCCTTTCAGAGATTACACTCCTGTGTTACCACTTGCTAATCAAAAGGTCATCACCTGCCATAATACTGGTTTTGTCCTTCCTGCATAGATTCTCAGACAAGCACTCCAGTGCTTTTGCTTTGTGTTGAAGAGAAGCTCTCTGAATATTCTCAGATTTACTTTGTTACCATTCTTCAGATTAATCCCTAAACTTTGCTTTAGTGTGAGACCTGTTTTTTGTTTGGTTGTTACGTTGGTTTGTTTCACAGAATCACAGAATCACAGAATTGTCTAGGTTGGAAAAGACCTTGAAGATCATCCAGTCCAACCATCAACCCAACATTAACAGTTCCCAACTACACCAGATCCCTCAGCGCTATGTCAACCCAACTCTTAAGCACCTCCAGGGATGGGGACTCCACCACCTCCCTGGGCAGCCCATTCCAATGCCTAACAACCCCTTCTGGAAAGAAGTACCCTAATATCTAGTCTAAACGTTCCCTGGTGCAACTTGAGGCCATTCCCTCTTGTCCTGTCACTTATTACTTGGTTAAAGAGACTCATCCCCAGTTCTCTGCACCCTCCTTTCAGGTAGTTGTAGAGGGTGATGAGGTCTCCCCTCAGCCTCCTCTTCTCCAGACTAAACAGCCCCAGTTCCCTCAGCTGCCCGTCGTATGACATGTGCTCCAGACCCTGCACCAGCTTCGTTGCCCTTCTCTGGACACGCTCAAGTAATTCAATGTCCTTTTTGTAGTGAGGGGCCCAAAACTGAACACAGTCATCGAGGTGCGGCCTCACCAGTGCCGAGTACAGGGGCAAGATCCCTTCCCTGTCCCTGCTGGCCACACGCTATTTCTGATACAAGCCAGGATGCCATTGGCCTTCTTGGCCACCTGGGCACACTGCTGGCTCCTGTTCAGCCGGCTGTCAATCAGCACCCCCAGGTCCCTCTCTGACTGGCAGCTCTCCAGCCACTCCTCCCCAAGCCTGTAGCGCTGCTGGGGGTTGTTGTGGCCCAAGTGCAGCACCCGGCATTTGGCCTTAATGAAACTCCTACAGTTGGCCTCAGCCCATCACTCCAGCCTGTCCAGGTCTCTCTGCAGAGCCTCCCTACCCTCGAGCAGATCAACACTCCCACCCAACTTGGTGTCATCTGCAAACTTACTGAGCGTGCACTCGATCCCCTCGTCTAGATCATCAATAAAGATGTTAAACAGGAGTGACCCCAAAACCGAGCCCCGGGGGACACCACTCGTGACCGGCCACCAACTGGATTTAACTCCATTCACCACAACTCTTTGGGCCCGGCCATCCAGACAGTTTTTACCCAGCAAAGCGTGTGCCCATCCAAGCCTCGAGCAGCCAGTTTCACCAGGAGAATGCTGTGGGAAACGGTGTCAAAGGCCTTACTGAAGTCAGGGTAAACAACATCCACAGCCTTTCCCTCATCCAATAAGCAGGTCGCCCTGTCGTAGAAGGAGATCAGGTTTGTCAAGCAGGACCTGCCTTTCATGAACCCATGCTGACTGGGCCTGATCATCTGGTTGTCCCACATGTGTTGTATGATGGTACTCAGGATGAGCTGCTCCATCAGCTTCCTGGGCACCGAAGTCAAGCTGACAGGCCTGTAATTTCCTGGATCATCCTTCTGAGCCTTCTTATAGATGGGCATCACATTGGCCAGTTTCCAATCTGTCGGGACCTCCTCGGTCAGGCAGGACTGCTGGTAAATGCTGGAAAGCAGCTTGGCGAGCACCCCAGCCAGCTCCTTCAGCATCCTCGGGTGTATCCCATCCGGTCCCATAGACTTATGTGTGTCTGTGTGATGCAGCAGGTCACTGACTGTCTTCTCCTGGATTGTGGCGGGGTCGTTCTCCCAGTCTGTGTCTTCTGGCTGAGGAGGCTGGATTCCCTCAGTACAACTAGTCTTGTTATTAAAGACTGAGGCAAAGAAGGCATTAAGCACCTCAGCCTTCTCCTCGTCACTTGTTACCATGTTTCCTCCTGCATCTAGCAGGGGATGGAGCCTCTCCCTGGTCTTTCTTTTGCTGCTCACATACTTATAGAAACATTTCTTGTTGTCCTTGATTGCTGAAGCCAGATTAATTTCCAGCTGGGCTTTAGACCTCCTGATTTCTGCCCTGCATAGCCTCACAGCCTCTTTGTAATCACTGTGAGTGGCTAGCCCCTTCTTCCAAAGGCTGTAAACTCTCCTTTTCTCCCTGAGTTGCAGCCAAAGCTCACTGTTCAGCCAGGGTGGTCTTCTCTGCCACCAGCTTCTCTTACAGCACCTGGGGACTGTCTGCTCCTGAGCCATTAAGACTTCCTTCTTAAAGAGTGCCCATCCTTCCTGGACCCCTATACCCTTCAGGGTCGTCTCCCAAGGGATCCTGTCAAGCAGGTGCCCAAACAAGACAAAGTCAGCCCTTTGGAAGTCCAGGATGTCAGTTCTGCTGCCCCCTCTCCTGGCCTCTCTAAGAATAGAGAACTCTATTATTTCATGATCGCTGTGCCCTAGTCGGCCTCCAACCACCACATCATCCACCAGTCCTTCTCTGTTCACAAAGAAGAGATCCAGCAGGGCACCTTCTCTGGTTTGTTCTCTCACCAGCTGCATCAGGAAGTTGTCTCCCACATTCCAGGAATCTCCGGGACTGGTCCCACTCTGCTGTGTTGTATTTCCAGCAGATGTTTGTTTGTTTGTTTGTTTGTTTTTTTAATATTAAAGATCAGGGAAACACGCTGCTCTTTGGTATGTCTGATGCTGAGATGGTAGTCAATATTGTCTCATTTCTTCCTTGAGTCTTCCTGGTTCTCTGTATCCATCTGTTTATAGTGCTAGATCTTATGGTAGCCGAAAAACTAATACTAATGGTATTTATCTGACATTGTAATTATTTTTGCCCTATCTCAGGAAGACCAATTTTGCAGTTATTCAGAAACAGTCATGCTTGGAGTCGCATAGGAAGAATATGTTTTGATCAGGGCAATGTAGTCCCCTTTATATTTGCCATAGCAAAAAATAATTGCAGTCTTAACATGACATTATAGAGGATGACTTGACATGCAGTGCTTGAACAGACTCTTTCCCCAGAACTTCCAGTCTAAGCAGGCTGTGTTCTACATCAGCTTCGAAGTTGCTGATGCGCTGTCCCCTGGGGACAAGCCTTATATAGACACCTCAACCTTACCTACCATCAGCAAGTCTTTAAAATACTGTGGAGAGGGACAGGACTTGAAAGACAAAGAGGCTTTTAGGATACATGGTGTCCCAAAAAGCAGAGTAAATAGCAAAATGCTTCTCATTTTGCCATCTGCAGTGAATGATGAACCATAATAGAAAAGTCTAAAAAAAATGGTCTTTTTGTTCTCTTTCCTTCATACATATAAATTGGCAAAGATTTTTTTTTTTTTTTAAAGCAGCATATCTGGTTTAATTTATTAAATGTAATTTTCCTCTCTTTCTAGTCAAGCTGAAAAAAGGTGGAATTACATTTGTGAAATTTGATACCAGCATCGGTTCCAGCATTTGTTATTAGATGTACGATGACTTGCACATGCAAGTATCTTGGTATCTACCAATTACAGGGCTAGCAAGGTCAGATTTAGTTGCCAGAAATGTTACAGTGACCTCAAGGCTGTTCTGTAGCTGTATGCAGGCAAGAGTCTATTTTAGTTAGTTATTTTTCACATCTGAGCTATTCCCTGCCACCAAAGTCTTTCCCTAAATATTGAAGCATGTCAGATGCAGGTTAGAGATGTATAAACAACTGAGAAAAACTGATTAAGTAAAGAATGATGATTGTTTGGGTAGGGTCAGGCAGTAATAGCATGACCAAAACCTTTGGACCTAATTATAGATAACAAAATTGCTCCTTATATTTAAACCAGAAGAGCACATACCAATTTCCATTTATGCAGAAAAATACATATTTTTCCAGATATATATAGCTCTGTGACTTGCAAATATTCAGGCCTTGTAATTGATAATGTCATAGGTAGGGGCGAGGTGAGGGGATAAAAAAAGCTGGTAATCCTGAGAGGGAGATTTTTAGAGTTTAATATTGCAGCTTCTTAGGCTGGAGTATGAATAAGGTCTGATGTTACACAAAAGATGTATGTACCAGTAGGTTGGTTTAAAATAAATTCAAGGAGTCAAAGACATACCCCATTATATTAGTGTGATTTTTGAAAAATACTGAATTTCCAAATAACAAATCTTCAGAAGTAAAGGTGTGATCAGTAGTGTCTTTAATAATCCAAATGATAGTTTTGAAAAAGAGGTATAAACCCAATAAAGGTATAAATTATAGGGATAAAATTAGATAGCTATGGGGAAGCATTTGAGACAATACAAACCCAAGTGGAGATGATTTTGTGAGTATTGTCATACTTAACTTGAGTTTGAACAATTTTAGCTGTTACTCAATAAGTTGTTCATGTTAGGAAGTTGCTTACCAATTCACTGCTGTGTGCTATGTAGTTCAAATATGGTACTAAAATTATTTTTGAATTTTAGATTAATTTCTGTTAGTGATTTAACCACTTTTCCCTTCTTAATACTGTTAAGTGTTTTCAGACTTTCTGAGAAAGTCTTATGTCTGCTTTGTCTGCTTGTGTCTGCTTTGAGTTCAGCAGTCTTCTTTCAGATGGTTCTTTGCAGCTGCAAGTGCCCTGATTATAAATCAGTTCAGTCAGTCTAGAGAAACAAACTGTCTTTCTCTTCTTTCTCCTCTGAGCCTTTGCCTGCCACTTTTATACAATTTTATGCAGAAGAAGTGAGGTGATCCCTTATCTCCCACGAATGCAAACAGATCCCCAATCAACATCTATCAATCATCTCCCTTCAAACGTAACTTCAGTCTGTCCAAAACTTCGCTGTGTCATAGTAAGAAGAGGTGCCACAAAATCTTAATGTTGGTTTGACTTGTCCTTATTTTCCAGCAAGGGTATTGCTAGGAAGACTAATCCCTCTTACTTAGACAGGAGAGGTTGGAAAAGAGTATTTTTTTAAAATTCATAGTTGAAACTCCTCCTCAAGCAAGTCCAAAGATCAAAGAAAAACAAAAAAGAAAACCCTAAACATGAAGAAGCAAGAGCATGAGCATCTCTTCCTCTCTCATGTGGAGGAGAAAAAGAGTTCTCAGAATTGGATCTGGATAGATCTAAGGAAGAAATTCAGGAAGGATTATTCCCCTAGGGTGTACATGTTTGTTTTTTAAAACAATGATTGAGTTATTTTAATACCCTGGATGTTCATCCTCATGTACAGCACAGGAAAAAAAGAATAAACAAAGGAGAAAATATTTTCCACTCAGCAACATTAAAAAAAAATCTTGTATCGCTTTCTATGCAGATCTGGAAAACCTTGTCTGAGTAGAATAGGAAGACAGTAATAATAGAAAAATCCAGACTTTGTTTGAGTGTTGCTTTAACCTCTTCAGTTAACCGTGATACAACCTGAAAGTAAATTCTTTCCCAGAGATTCAACTAGCAGATAGTTGTGCCTGCAAAGATATTACTATATCTAAGCAACAATTTCCATATCCTCTTTGATGATAATTTCGCACTGAACAGAAGATCTCAAGCAAAGCAATTTCCCTTCTTCAGGAAGGGAAACTTGGACATGTATTTTTATTTTATTTTCTCTTTTCTCATGACTCCCTGTGCACAGCTGCAGTAGTCAGTCTGCGCAGGCAGTTCTGTGTCCTTGGAGGTCAAAGGGACCTTGGTATTTGGAAAATCATCCCATTTTGAGTAGTGCCAAGCCTGACATGTTGAGGTCAGCAAGAGAATCTGAAGCAGAACTGTTGTGTACAGTTTCTAAATACTCAGAAAGCTGTGAACTAAATAGTATATGCAAATTGAGCTTTATGTTCCCTTTTTTCCTAAACTGTGAAAGAATGGACAAATAACTTTTTTCTAGTGAACAAACCAAAAAGATGCAATACATTCTATGCTTTCTATTAAGCTTTAGAGGTGGGCACATCAGTAAGAGGATGTAAGGAAGTAGGGTGCTTCTCTGGCCCCTTATGAACATCCAACATGCTCAGCTTAAGGCTTGCCATGTCTAAAACCTAAGTAGTCAAGTGAAAGACAGTATCAGCAGTCTAATATTAAAGTATGGTTCGTTGAATAAACTAAATGATAGATCTCAGGTGATACATTATCAGTGTATTTCAGATGAGACATTTCTCAGATTTTCTTAGTTCTGGGGCCATTTCTAGATGTGTCTGCCTCTGCAAAGGCACAACCTGCCCTAGTAGTAACAAAACTCTGAAGTCTTCTCTTGCCACACTGGAAAGGGGAATAAACTTCTATTTATTCCTCTAATTACTGTTCTACAACAGAATAAAGCAATGGTAAAGTCACATTTCAATTATGTTGGTAGGACTGAAGTATACTTCTCAGTTGTTAATGAGGCAGCAGTTAACCTGACTGTAGGGCACAAATTAAAATCTGTACACACTGGTGTACATTTATGTGTAAAAGCTTGTATTTATGAATGTTTTTGGAGCAAAGAGATGGGGATATCAAATAGACTAGTTTATTTAAATATTCAGATATAAATTAAACACGGTGTGTAGTTTAACAGTACTATACAAGAGTGAAGTAGAACTCGTCTACGTCAGAGAAGTCATGTTGTTTCTTTTACAATTGGTTCATGGGGAGGTACATCTGTGTTGAATAACTGTTGATTCATGTCCCTTCTGGGATACCTGGATTATACAAAAATTTATAAAGTCATCTGTGAAAGTATTCCTGGCACTGCCAGTGACACAATAGTTTCCAGTTTCAAAATCAGTCTCTTCAGTGTGACTGATTTCCTTTGTAATGCATGATCAGACTTTTAAGAATTAACATAATTATATTTCTTATATTACAGAACATGTATTTGTCAGACAGCATACAGAATAAGGAACACAAACTATGATTGCATTTCTAACATTCATTTAATCAAAGAATGAGGAAATAAATCCAGGCAGTAAAAAAAGGCAGTGAAAGTCATCACTGGTCTTTCCAAGTAGTCTGGGTATAACAGTTTCATTAAATTCTTCATATGGCAAACTAGTAAATGTTAAAAGCCATAAAGGAGGGTACTCAACTGTGGCTGTGTGTTGTTTTCAGTTCTTGTGTGTGTTAATGAACTCCTTTTCCATCATTAAACTGCTGGTGAGAGACACATCTGTCACTTGCATCAAGATATTATGTATATTCTGCATAATCATTATGTGTAATTTTTTGATGGTGTTTCAGTTTTTTCTAATATCCCCAGCATGTTAGCAAAATGTAGAAATACCACAAACAATTGTTATTTGTTTAACAGAGGAGGTAAACATGCCTATGTTGCTACATACAGGCAATCCAGTTTGACTCCTTCTTTATGACAGGTTATCATGCAGCATTAAACCATTCAGTACACAGAAGACAGAGGTAGAGGAAGGACTTTCAATTATTTCTTTTTATTCCTTCCCTTCCAATCCCAAAATAATGGATAATCTTGTAGTTAAAAATATATATATATCCACCAAGGTGTAAAGTGGTGAAGACTGAGGAAAATGCTCAATTTTGAGGCAGAATTCCTGTATGAAGATAATTTAATTTCTCTGCCTCAAGTTCCTGACCTCTAAACTGGGCATAATTGTCCTTTTCTCAGACCTTGTCTCTATTTAAACTGTAAATTATTTGTGGTAAGTATTGTCTGGTTTTGTTTATACAATGTCTCCCATAATCAAATTCTGATTTGGCTGGGTGTTTTTTATTAAAGTGCGAATGATTAGTAATAATAGGCATGGGATCTCATTGCAAAGAAAAAAAGCCTTGAGGCAGGCTGAAATTTATTAGCCCCTGTAGGCAAAGATTGCCAGAGTATACAGGTTTTTGGCCATATTTTCAGTTGTGGTGTGCATTTCTGTGCAAGTGAAAAGTGAGAAGTGGCAGTCATATAGTCCAAGCAATGCTTATTTTATTCAAGTTTTGCTTATTTCTTCACACAGGCATTGTTAGCTGGTGGATTTACAGCCACTAGTTTTCAGATTTTCATCCCCAGCTGAAAGAAACTAAATATGCTGCATAATCAGACATAAATCAAGCAAAGGCACTGATTTACCAACAGAGAGCTGAAGAGTCTGTGCAATCTTGTCTAAATTATTGTAATAATGCAGGACTTCAGTTAGGTAGAATTAAAGTGGGTGACTAGCACAAAATTTTCGGTACGCTTTTTAGCATGTTAAAGAACTTCTTCAGAACAGTTAGTTGGAGAGCCAACATTATTCTCAATATTAAATAGTGAACTGAAGTTAATTTGAGATGGAATGGCTGAGCCACCAATTTAATAATAATTGCAGTATAATTAAATTCAACATCCTAGGGGGAGATATAGAACCAAAAGGCAACACAGAAGGAGACTAAGCTTTAGAGGAAGTGATTTCAATAAAATGAGCTAGTTAGTCAGAGAGACCCTGAGGTTAAATGTTAAAAAGTAAAAGAAAGTAGAGACATGGTCTGGATGTTACTTAAGAGAACAAGCAGTTTCTTAGAAGTCCGTATACTATTGAACAGAAAGGAGAGGTAAGATGGGATGCTTAACCAGTAAAGTATAAAATCGTCTTCAAACAAAGACATACGGAAATTTTCATGAGGTAAATAGTACGGAATGTAAATTTCAGCAGGCAGTGTTCAAGGGAAAATTAGAAGGGTGCGAATGGATTTTCAAGATTCTGTGGTCAAAAGTAGAAAACTAAACCAATTCTTTAAGTTTATTTAAGACAACTTGCAAAATAATCAGGAGGGTTGGGAAAGCTAAACTGAGAAATATTCCATTGTTTAAAAATTAGGACTAACCCATAAAATACTTCTCTGTCATAACTATAACAATAGAGAATAGGGTCTAGACTGTCAGGTAGTTCAGTGTGGAACTCTGTGCAGTGTGTTAATCTGTTACTGTGATCCAGAACACTGTTTAAAATTAAAAGCAGAAGGGAAGATTAAAGGGGTCAGTCTGACTTTCTGGCTTTCTCAGACCATGAAGTGTCACCCATCTCTCTGTCAAGTCAAAAGCTAGCTTATGAAAAGGGGAGTCTGTGTTACTTCAGAGCGGTGGTACCTCATCACATCCAACCAGTCCGTTTTCAGTGAAAAGGGAAGAATAAAAACCATAAGCCAAACTTTTGTTCTTAATTGCTCCTAGACTCTGAAAGGCAACCAAAAGAATCTGTTAAGGATGATATTTTATTATGATGGGTGCCACTGTGCAGGGTTACAGCTGTTGCAAGCACATTGAGTACAGTGCAAGCAACCCAGTTCTCCCTAGGACAAAAAAAAGAAAGAAGCAGAGAAAATTGGGCTCCAGTGCACACAAGGTGATTTTTTTTCTCAGAGTGGATAAGAGCATAACTTTAAAAAAAGCCATGGTCCCACCTTAACAACTGCTAGACTGTAGTAAGCCCATGACCTCTCTTGTTGACTGATTTCAGAGTTTAATAATCCTAACTTATAGAAAATAGAATTTAGTGTTGAATACTTCTCAATTTTAACAATATGACTTTAACATCCAGCTGTTGGATCTTGTTATCACAGAATCACAGAATCATCTAGGTTGGAAAGGACCTTGAAGATCATCCAGTCCAACCGTTAACCTAGCACTGACAGATCCCAACTACACCATATCCCCCAGTGCTATGTCGACCCGACTCTTAAACACCTCCAGGGATGGGGACTCCACCACCTCCCTGGGCAGCCCATTCCAACACCCAACAACCCCTTCTGGAAAAAAATACTTCCTAATATCTAGTCTAAACCTTCCCTGGTGCAACTTGAGGCCATTCCCTCTTGTCCTATCGCTTATTACTTGGTTCAAGAGACTCATCCCCAGCTCTCTGCAACCTCCTTTCAGGTAGTTGTAGAGGGCAATGAGGTCTCCCCTCAGCCTCCTCTTCTCCAGACTAAACAACCCCAGTTCCCTCAGCCGCTCCTCATACGACCTGTGCTCCAGACCCTGCACCAGCTTTGTTGCCCTTTTCCGGACACGCTTGAGTAATTCAATGTCCTTTTTGCAGTGAGGGGCCCAAAACTGAACACAGTCATCAAGGTGCGGCCTCACCAGTGCCAAGTACAGGGGTAAGATCCCTTCCCTGTCCCTGCTGGCCACACTATTTCTGATACAAGCCAGGATGCCATTGGCCTTCTTGGCCACCTGGGCACACTGCTGGCTCCTGTTCAGCTGGCTGTCAGTCAACACCCCCAGGTCCCTCTCTGACTGGCAGCTCTCCAGCCACTCCTCCCCAAGCCTGTAGCGCTGCTGGGGGTTGTTGTGGCCCAAGTGCAGCACCCGGCATTTGGCCTTATTGAAACTCCTCCAGTTGGCCTTAGCCCATCGCTCCAGCCTGTCCAGGTCTCTCTGCAGAGCCTCCCTACCCTCGAGCAGATCAACACTCCCACCCAACTTGGTGTCATCTGCAAACTTACTGAGGGTGCACTCGATCCCCTCGTCTAGATCATCAATAAAGATGTTAAACAGGAGTGGCCCCAAAACCGAGCCCCGGGGGACACCACTCGTGACCGGCCACCAACTGGATTTAACTCCATTCACCACAACTCTTTGGGCCCGGCCATCCAGACAGTTTTTTACCCAGCAAAGCGTGTGCCCATCCAAGCCTCGAGCAGCCAGTTTCACCAGGAGAATGCTGTGGGAAAGGATGTCAAAGGCCTTAATGAAGTCGAGGTAGACAACATCCACAGCCTTTCCCTCATCCAATAAGCAGGTCGCCCTGTCGTAGAAGGAGATCAGGTTTGTCAAGCAGGACCTGCCTTTCATGAACCCATGCTGACTGGGCCTGATCATCTGGTTGTCCCACATGCGTTGTATGATGGTACTCTGGATGAGCTGCTCCATCAGCTTCCCGGGCACCAAAGTCAAGCTGACAGGCCTGTAATTTCCTGGATCATCCTTATGACCTTTCTTACATATGGGTGTCACATTGGCCAATTTCCAATCTGTCAGGACCTCCCTGGTCAGCCAGGACTGCTGGTAAATGCTGGAAAGCGGCTTGGCGAGCACCCCAGCCAGCTCCTTCAGCACCCTCGGGTGTATCCCATCCGGTCCCATAGACTTGTGTGTGTCTGTGTGATGCAGTAGGTCACTGACTGTCTCCTCCTGGATTGTGGCGGGGTCGTTCTCCCAGTCTCTGTCTTCTGGCTGAGGAGGCTGGATTCCCTCAATACAACTAGTCTTGTTATTAAACACTGAGGCAAAGAAGGCATTAAGGACCTCAGCCTTTTCCTCGTCACTTGTTACCATGTTTCCTCCTGCATCTAGCAGGGGATGGAGACCTATGCTCCAGTTATGCTCCAGTAAGACTGGTAAGCCCCTTGTGATCAAAGATTTTAAGGTATGTGAGTGCCTATATCCACAGACTGAATAATTTTAAACATTCTCTGTTATAAGGTGTATGTTTGGTATCATAAATACTTGGTTCAGCAACTCAGTCATTTTTTGTAGTCATCATTGGGAAATTCCATTATTTCCAGAGCTGAGTGCAATATTCTAATTGTAGACATATTGCTGTTTGGTTTGCACATTTGTCACTAAAATTTGTAATCCTTCTTAGTATATAAAGAAATCTATGTTAATATAATTACTGCATAAATTAATATATACACTTTTTTTTATAAAAGTTTATTTGACAAAACATGCCATCTATGAAAAACACTACTTAATTGTTCACATGATGTATAAATCCAGAGCTCAAACTAACCAACTTTCTGACACAAGCATTTTGTATTCAACCTTCTGATGTTGTTTGCAGTGCTGCTGGCTTTTGAGGGCTTATTTTGGTATCAGCTCATAGTATTTGTGAAACTGGGATTTAAGGAAGTTTGCTCCTTAGCTATCCAAAAAATGTTCCTCAGTTTGAAATTATTTATGACAACACAGGAAAATAAGCTTGTGTAAGACTTGCATAATAAACAGAGTGGTGAACAGTATGGAAAATTTTATGACCTCATTATGAAGAATGAGTGTTATGGCCTCATATGCCTTCTCTGTGCAATAATGGTCACCTCAGCTGCAAAAAAAGGACACTTCTGCATGAATACCGAGAAAGATGACAAGAGTGGTAAAGAACACAGAATCTGAATACGTGATATTGAGGAAATTAGAGCTAATTACACAGGTGGTTTTGTCTCCCTTCTTAACTCACCCTTTCTCCAAAACTGTCCTATTCCTGTATTTTGGTTTAGAGGACCAATAGAAAGACTACTTCACTTGCAGAAGTAAGAACTATGTGAAATGATGTTGTTTCTGTAATAACTAGAATTAAACTTTTTTAAAAATCAAAATGAAGTGATTAAAATGAAGACTATTCTTGGTTACTAGAGTTTTTTCACCTACTCAATCGTTAATGATAGGAAAGACAATCAGTCTTTTGGGTTCAAAGGGTATAAATTTGTGGGCGTAGAGGTGGAACGAGCATGAAGTTGGTCATAAATTATAATCAGTGGATTTGGATGAGAGGCTCCAGTTTTATAGGAGTGGAACAATGCAAGAATCAATGTTTATCAGTTAAAACGGATGATTTTTCAGGGCTATTCACAACAAAAGAGGTACTGAATAAAAGTTTTAAAATGGTGAAGGCAGAACCTTCACCAAAGGAAAAAATTTTCTCACCCTGTATGTTTAGGCTGTAGGATGATCTGCCATTTAAAGTGTGAAAGTGAAGAGTGCAAGATGTCAGAAGGGGTTTGACATTTTGGGGGATAATAGCAACATCCACAATGAGTGGTATAAAAATATTAGAAAGTTATGTTTAAATATAATATTTCAGAGATGAGGCAAACACCTAACATTAGAAAACCAGAATCAAGTACAATGCCATGATCAACTTACCTCAACTCTTCTTTCAGCTGACTTTCAAGTTTTTTGTCCCCTTTAGAGATATAATAGGGTTCTAGAGGGTTCTTACATATGTTCTATTTCCATAGCAGTATTGGTAGGCAGCAAAAGGCTAACATGTGGGTAAATATTGTTTTTTAACAATCACAGTGTTGTAAACTTTTTGTCCTATAGTCACTGTGTTGAAGGATTCTCTGTGTCTTGGTTCAGCTCCTGAAATGGCACTGCTCAATTATAAATGATGAAAATGTCATTTTAACCATATGGATCTCCTCTCCTGTTTTCTGTCTTTTACAAAGCCTTATTTCTCCTTTTCCTTATTCTCCCTATTTGCTGCTTGACCTTCTGTCATGGCTATACTTTCTGTCATTTCTTTATCTCCAATCAGCTGCATCTCTCCTCAGTCATAGTCCCATATCTTACCATCATCTATGTCTCAGATGCCTATCTGGCATCTGATACTTGACAAAATCTTTTTTTGGACTTTCAACCACATATCTAATTGTAAGTACTTTGCTGCTCGATTAATTTTTCACAATGAGTAAGGCTTTTTTTTAATATGTCTTGGAATATGGCACTTAAAAAAATTGATGCACTGGAGGGGACGTATGGTTTGTACTTCCATGATTAAACTTTAAATTTTCAGAAAAGCTGAATCTACTCAACAGGCATTCTGTTAACTTTATCTAAAATCAGTTGTACATTACATTGTATACTGTGGAAGCAGAACTTATTTTAAGATGTGGTATAACTCCACTTGTTTTATAATAGTTAAGTTTGTTGGGTTATGATCATTATAGTTTATTCGTGTGGAAAAATACTGTTTTCAAACTCTCACTCTTGTAGGTTTGAATTACCACAGTTTTTTATAGTACAGTGAGCTCCCACTCACAATCTTCTATTTCATTTAAAAAAGAGGTACAATAATTGAATAACTTAAAAAATATGTATATCGCAGTATTAAATAACAAATATGGATTTCAACATCAGATTCAAATAATATATTTGGTTTGAGAATATTTCTGTTATTGGCATCTTAATTCACAAACATGTTAGGGCTTATTTGATAGTAAAATAAACTTTCTGTTTATGATAATTATCAGTACAATTTTATTGAAGCAAATTTTAAAGGAAAATATTGTTTAATTACATGCTAGCATTCCCCACCATTGCTGTCAATTTAGATTACTTTTACTATGGAAATAGTTTTTAAAAGTGAATAAATACTTCATTCTGAAAAAACATCGTGATGGGAGAATATGCCTTTTTCAAGATACACATTGTCATTTATTTTGATCTTTTTTCTATGCTATTAAATTTTATTTCATTAGAATATTTCATGGTCATGCCATATCAAATCCTGTTAAAATTTCAAAATCCTAAAAAATTATTTTTGACCTTTTCTAATAAGTAACATCCAACCTACCTATTATATCATTTTATAACACACACAAGTGAATTATGTAGAGAAATATGGAAATCAAATACAAAGGTTCTGCAATGAAGGAATAGAAGTTACTGTGGTGTTAATTTCTATTCTGACAGATTTACACTAGATAAGCAATATAAACAGTTTTGTTCATATCCTGAACAAGCCTTTTCAAAGCAAGTTTCTCAAGAATTGTAACTGAGAAGATGCTTTCTCTTGAAAATACTGAAAAAACATTGTGTTCCCTGGCTGGCATATGATATTTACAGTAAGTAATGGTGAAGAGTGGAGCAAAGGATATTTCTGAAGTGTCTGTTAATGGCAGCAGCATGTGCTCTCAGGAGTTGACTTTTCCTTTCTCCTTCAAGAGAAGAAAAAGCCAGTATTTAGTAGAGTTTCAATGTAGTAAGTGTGAATGCTTACACACACAAGTGAAAAGTCTTGTTTTTGAAAGAAGGGAAATGTGCTTCCCGTATGCGTGTTACAGACAGTATCAGTGTCAGTTGTCAAGACTTTTGGTACAGCTGTTGAAAACTTTTTTCCTTACAGCTTTCTTGTATATGCCCTCATGATAAGATCAAGTGTTTTTTGGATCATTCATATTTAATACAGAACCAGCTTAGGTTTGGGGTTATGTTTTCCAGAAAGGATTCTAAGCAGTTACTCCGAATAGTACATTTGTTATGGGAAATAATTACACAGTGAGCTAGATTTTGAATATTAATGTGACAGAGTTTTTTAAAAAAAGAGAGTAGTTTTGACGTTTGTAGGCTAGTGGAGTAATTAATTGGATTTTGAATGGTGAAGGAGGAGGTTAATTTTCTGCAAACTCTACATGCAGTCCTTGATAGTGGGGGTGTCTTAGCCTGTTAAATTAATGGTTGGTGGGCTTGAGTATGCTCAGAGTTCAAGTCTGCCTGTGTACACAGAATGGGATGCTCTCTTTGGAGACCCTAAACGAAGGGAAGGCATGGAAGGGTTCTGATACCATAGTACAGCCATCTCATTTTAGCATAAGATTCATTTTTAATGCCTAGTGTAGAAAAACAAATTTTCTAGTTTTACTGTGATACAATTTTTCATTTAACCCCTTCACTGATGAGTTGCTTGTGCCAACAGTTGATATCTCTTAAAACTTATCTTTTTTAAAGATAAAATATGATATTTTCTGGTCAAAGTCATTCCTTGACATACATATTCCTATGCAGCCATGCACCAGATTTTTCTTCACTGTCCAGAGAAGTGTCTGATCATTATGTTTTCACATGAAAATTTTCATATTTTAAGATATTTTGCATTTTAGAATATTGTATTTTATTTAATACTTGGCAGCTTGCTTGGAATGAAAAAGAAATAGTGCGATTTCTAGTCAGGGGAAGGACTTTCTAAAAATTTTCTTTAAGGCAGTATTCATGTGCAGACCCTTTGCATAATTACAGTGTCATATTTAAAATAACTGCAGACATTGTCTTCAAGAGTAAGTCTCTTCCAGAACAGAGGTGAGGTGGTGCAGTGTGAGTGAAGGAGAGAAAGAAAACATGCTTGTTCACGGTTGTTTGCATCATTTATGGGAAATCTTACTTTAGTACAAGCTTGAGTAAGTTAGTTCACCAGGATTTTATGGCAGGGATTTTTGCTTTTATTAGTTATTTACACATGGTACAGTAATTTTAGATTCCCCCCCCCCAACAGAAGTAGGCATAATTTTGCATTTTGTGCCTTATCTTTGAGAAGGAAGTAACACTTTTTAAAACTAGAGTTTATTTTATGTTAATATGTAAAATCCTCAATCAATTTATTATTGGGATTTCCAGCATTAGCCATAATATTTTTTTAAAAAATAACATCATAGATTTATATTGAAATTGAAGGACATTCTCTGGATTTTTGAACCTCACAGTTCTTAAGTGACTCCTTTTCTCTGAAATTGAATTTTCCACTTTTCTATACAGTTATTACCTGCCTAGAAAACCATTTATTCTAAAATACCTTCCACTGACCTGTACACAAGTGGCCACCCTGAAATGACCTGATGCCATCTCTTCAGCATTGTGGATGAAATGTAACATCAAGATAAATGCTTGATATTGTTGAACATGATTTTCCTTCCCCCTCCCCATTTTCTTCAAGTACCGTTTGTTCTCTTGGGTCCTTGCAACTGAGCAGAGGTTTTCCGGGAAAAGAATAATAAGCTCTCCTATGTACGGATCTGCTGCAGTTACACTGGGTCATGACAATAAGCAAGTAGTTTTGCTGTAGTTAAGTTTCAAGTGTGTTTGGTCACTCAGTGCAGTTTGTATTTTGTTGCATGCTACTTCAGGAGGCATCAGCCAGCTTTTGCACATTTGTCTTTTGTGGGCTGCTTGCCAGGGCAGCAGACAGATCGTATGACCCACGCCTCTCTGCAACGCCTTAATGCAATTAACATGTTGTGTGCCTTTATCAACTGAATATACGCAGCTACAGATTTGAACAATATGTACGTGACTGTACATGTTTATTAGATCACAGTTGTTCAAAATTAAGAAGGAGAAGATTTATATGTGTTACGTAAATACAAAGCTGTAATAACACCTGCTTCAACAATGAAGCCAGGAGATTGGCATCTTCCAACTCTTCATCTAAACATACTTGCATTGTGAACTCAATTTACAGTTTCACAAAAGATAGTATAATTAAAAGGGTTGGATTTGGGGCTGGGACTTCTGAGATTCCCTGTCTCCACCTTGTATTGCCGTTGTTCTGCCTTGTGAACTTTTTTCCCCAAACTTGCTGTGTCTTTTTTGTGCTCCTGTAAGATGGGGGAAGTGGATATTACCACCTCTAAAGGCACTTGAAATTTCTTACTGGTCTTAAAGAATACAAATTATTAGCATTATATATAAGCATTGAAGGAAACAATCTAATTTGAGTACTAACTTGCAAGAAAAAGTGCTTGGATTTGATATTCAAAAAAGACCTTACCTTGTTTGCCTCAGTCTTTCATTTCTTTTTCCCTGTTCTGCACTACTGGAACCAGGATTTGACATTAATGTTTTGGGGCAGCTTTTCAGCCAGGGTAACTTAGTGTAGCATGATCAAAGTCAAAAGAAGTACAACAATATTTACAGTTCTGTTTGCTAGGAATTTATTTGGAGTTATTTTGGTCGTAAGAGCCTATATTGCACAAGACTGTTACAAAATAGTGTACTATGTGAACACAGACATGAGCACCTTTAACATTTTTTCCAGCATTTTAGGAAAGTAGCAGATATGAAGGAGATAGAATTGCTCATTTTACACTTTACCCCAAAAATATGGGAGCTGGAACAAACCTTTCTATTAGCATAATTTTATTTCTTTTCATTTTAACTGATGATTTTATAATATGGTTTGGGTGAATCTATTGTCAACACCCTCTCCTGCCCCCCAAACCAGAAAAAAGGCTGCATGTGGAAGACTGTCATGTTAATTTTGATTTAATTTTATACAGATGTTTTGCTTCAAAAGATGTCAAAGTAAAAAGAACATACTCCATCTGAAAATGCTCCATTTTAAATTGGTTTCACCAGTACATAAATTGGTTCTCATGTACATCATGAAAATAGTCATGGTTAGCAAATGGCCATAGAAGCCTGATTAGATCTCCACCACCACTTAATGGTCAAAGCTTTTCCCACTGTTGCAGTTGTCATACTAGTGTTTCTCTAATTCTGTTCCAGCTCAAATTAATTTTATTTAGACTGAATGGTCAGAGTTTTCATAGTGTCCTAGTTAGGATCTTGCAGACCAGTTTTTTCCTATGCTTACAAAAATTACTTAAAATTTCAGATTTATGTTTGCTTTCATGATATCATAATCATTATTTATTAATATATATTCATCTTGCTGTAGATTAATAACTTTGATTTTTTAAAAAGAATAGATACTATTAATTTGTAGGTGTGCTATTAATCTTCTACTTTACACTTGTTAAATTTAATCCCTTTGAGGGTCATCCTATCCATCTGTTTCTTCACCAGTGACACTCTGATCCTTTTCTTCACTACTGAGACCTTTCAACTTCATGCAATTGCCAAATTTTATCTGTATGCTCCTACTACAACATGATGCCCATAAATGCATTATGAGCCTGTGTATTCCCAGAGACGAGCTTTAGACTGTGTTCATGCACATGTGCACTGTAAACCACAATGCAAGTGTTCTGCTGACTTTCCTGTTTATGTTTCCTCCTATGCAGACGGTGCTTTTTGTAGTGGTAAATAATATGTCACTTCCGACTTCTGTGCTGCGTCTCTCGGCTTCCAATTTCCCTGTGTTTTCAAGTGTTCAATAAAGGGTTTGCATAGGTCATCTCTAATTGAGCTAACGCGGGCTCGACCTCCTTAGTTCACAAGAAAGCTTGGGTAGGAAGAGTTTTGACAATTATTTAACTTTTTTTTAGTTACTAGGAAAATTACTTCTTGAGTTATAACTTAAAACTCTGTGAGTAGAGACAATATTTAGTATTTTCCGAAGCTGAAAGAAAAGTTTTGTGAAGAGAAGGTAATTCTGACAGAGGCAGTGCTTGGGGCTTTGTCTCTACAGGTTCACTAAATCATGGTGACTTGCTACTCTTCTGGTTTGGGGAGGGAGGCATCACTGTCCTGTGTGACAAAGACAAAGATGCGATGAAGGGCATCTGACAGCTGATTGCACTGAAACTCCTGTCAGAATGTAAATTTTTCTTTCTATAAAATTGCTCACATCCTCCTTTAAAAGTCTTAGCTATGAGACTGGCTCCTTAGTATCTCAGTAAATTATATACTTCAAAGCATGAGTTGTTTATTTTATTAGTAAAAGAATTAATTTTATGTGCTGGGGAGCCTGAATAGTATGTCATTAGTAATCTATGTATTTAGATCTGTTGCCAGAAAAAGGTTTATTATTGTGAATTTTATTTTTAATTCCGTTTTGCCTAATATTTACATATATGAACAAAATAAAGGTGCCATATGTAATTCATTTATTTCTTAGTTTTACTAAAATGGTAACATTTGCAGATTCTGACATCTGTCCGTCTACATATTTATGTTGAATTTAACTCTAATCTGTTTTATAATGTCTACCTACAAGATTTTCACTCAAGATAGATTTTCGCACAAAATCAAGAGATGAAGTTTTGGCCAGGCTGACATCAAAACTTTCACTTACTTCTGTGAAGCCAGAATTTGCAAGGATTTTGTACTGATTTCTTACAGTCCTATTCCTACGTAATAAAGTCCTTAAACAAATCTAGTAAGATAGGGTTTTGAAGCTCTTCCTTTACGATAAATTTTCATGTCGAAGTCATTTAATCAGTTCCTTTCATTTAATGATTTAAAAACTAAAAAACCATAAACGTGCCTTTGAAGATGATAAAAAGAAAATTCCACTTAATGCTTGCAGATTGTGGGAGGTGTAATGGCTAGTGAGATCCCAGTGTCAGATCAGCTGCACTGACAATAGTTGTCAAGGAATGGCTGCCAAAATTAACATATGGTAGACAAGAGGAATCATTACAGAGTATTAAAGCTTCTTGGGAGCATAACCATTGGAGATTTTTGTGTGCACTTGGTTTTTCTGGATAGTTTTTGTTTCTAACTTATACAACTTCTACATAGTTCAAATCTTTTTTTCTCAGCGCACAATAACCACTAATTTTATTTTTTTAGGTTTTGTAAAAGAAAGTAAGATACTTTGGTTCAACAGTAAGTTTCCTTGAGAAATCATATTTGTTAATTATTTAGTTTGTAGCTGTAAATCTTAGTAGATGTTTTTACCTAGCTCTTTCCAGTGAAATGGGATTTTAAATTCAACTTACTATACCTTGGATGGAATCAGTGGGGTTGAAGCCTTCTATTAGTTTCATGAAAAACTTGAAATACTTGAATGGGTTTGTTATACTTTGCAGTCTGAAATTGTCCCTCCCCTACCATTGCTAGTCAGTAAGTTTGGTATTTTATTCAAATGCCAGTTGGGGAATGAAAAAAAAAAAAAAATTGACCTTGAACATAATTTTTCTGCTTTTTTTGTGGCTGAATTTGGGACTGAGATTCACAGAGCATGGAAAACTCAGTGTTTTCAGAAAGGACATCCTGCCCCAAAGAGCACAGGCTGCATGCCTGGGTGGCACCTACGACGCTGTCAGGTAGCCAGACGGTCAGCAGTGGTGGTGCCTCCAGCACGCTCTGCTTTTGCTGAAAGCTGCAAGTATTTGCATTAGTACTTCCTGCTGTCATCTGTTTATAATTGCTAGCTCTCTAAATTACTCCATTTTAGTTATGATGTTCCTTACCTATGTTCTACAGTTATGATTCTTAGGTTCAACTTTTTTTAATGTGAAAAATGTAAAATAATGCTTATTATTAAAAAACTGAATGATTTCAGCAGCTCAGAATGGCTATTTGTAGAAATCTGAACTTCAACAAAAAGGTGGCAAAAGTACTGGGATACCCTGCTTTCATTAAAGGTTCACAGTTTAAAAGAAACAGTGATGTTCCATCTGCTTAAGTAGCACATTTTAGCAAAAAAAAAAATCAGCATGTTGTGGATCTGTAGTATTGTAACCATAAAGCTTTCTCTTGTACTCCTGTAAAAGTACAGCTCTTTTACTGAATTTGGAGTAGTAGGATTTTTTAGAGTCCTTGGAAGTAGATGTATTTGTCAGAATCTTACATTTAGCTAAAAGCAAAGCTGGAGAATTTTTCCTCCAATTTAAATCTGTGGAAATTTAGAGGGAACAGAAGCAACACCATCTGAATGCTGCTTGTGTGAGCAACAGTCAGATGTATCTGCTTCTATGCTGAATGTATTAGATCCTGCTTGATTCCCTTGCTCTGCTGTCTAGCTGGTGAAATCAGGCTAACTAGGTTCGCTCTGAGGCCATATCAAAAAAAGGTATTTGCTGAGTTTGATATGAAATCATCTTGTATATCAGAACATCAAGCCTGAAGTGGTTAAAAATATCAGCAGGGTCCTGCTTGCTGATGCAATCTTGTAGTCATTCTTGAAGGGAACTATTCCTACCATATTTATCTTGAAACAGAATTATAAATCTTCTGAGTGATCATTTATTTCAGAAATAAACCTAATCCCTTGAAAACAGCAGTTGTAAAGAGAATTGGTATAACATTGTGTGCTGAAAAATATATCACATGTTACATGCTCTATTATTTTGAGTGGTTCTTTACGTTATTTTCATCATATTTTGTCTCTTAGATGTGTCCTTCATTTAAAAATACAGAGTTTACGGATGAATCAACTCAGGATTTTTTGAACCTCATCAGAGGTTGTAATTTTGGAATAATTCAGCGATAGACAGTACAGGTGTAATTAATTTTAACTCCAGAAGACAGTCTCTAAGAACCATTGAAACATGCTACACTGCCATTATTATGACAATAACAAGCTTTAATTTGTTGTCACTTTAAATTTTGGCCATGTTGTCCACCAGCACTAAAAGAAATCCTCTTGTGTTTAAAAATATTCAGCAGCAGCTGTTGCTCTACAAGTGTGGGAAAAAACCCACAAAGCACCTGATAAGAAGAGCTTTAGATTCTAGATTTTGTTTTTAAACTTGTTCTTTTCTTTGTTGGATGAAGGCACAAGAAGGTTTAATTTCAATACTTGTGTAAAATGGAGTTTTAACTTAATGGTATAAAGTGCTTTCAAATATTTTTAGCCATTATCACAGTCAAAAAAAAAGAAGCTGTCTAGGAGTAGCATGAATGAATTAATGTCTTCCCTAGATTTTGCTGTTTGTGCCTACAAGCTCTGCTGGCCTAGCTCATAAATGCCTCTTCCATGAGACTGAGAAGAAAATCTTTTGCAGCTTACATTTAAGAAATGTGTCTCTTGGTCCCTCTTTTTGGTCTCTCGACTGGTCCCCCTTTTCCATTTTATCGCATGTATACTTCTCATCTGTGCTTCCCAAATCCATTCTGTTTTAACTTGCATTCTTGCAGTGCTGTTCTGTACAGTCCAGGGCTCTGCTTGTCCCACAGAAATCTTTGCTTTTACTACAAACCTGAACAGCTTACAGTACAATTCTGTAGCACCAACATTTTCTACTGTTTCAGATTCTTCAAAGCAAACCTTTCTGGATGCTGGCAGTAGCAATATACTAGGAAGGTGATTAATGCTCTAAGAATTATTCACACCTGACAATTGTTGTTAGTCTAGATGTCCCTCCCCATATTTCAGTCTCTTGTTCTTTTCAGTTGGCTGTTCATTTTGAAAGTAAGCCACTGAATATTTGGACAATTTGAATTCTGATTCAAATAGATAAAGCCTGAAGCCGATAAATATGTAAGATTGTACAACACTGATAAAAATTCCTCCTTTTGGACTGCAAAGATGTAAAAATTCTGAAGATGCTACAGTTCTCATGGATGGAGGTTTTAGCATGCAGAAGAGTTTCATGAGGGCAGTATGAAGCACATCTGCCTGGTCACTGGAAACCACAGATGATCAGAAATTTTTAAGATGCTGCTGGTATATTTTAGTGGTGTTGAAGTAGAGGACAGCCAAAAAAAAGATGCAATGGTTGCAGTCTAAACAATTTCAGCTCAAATTTAAAAAAATTGTCAAAAATGGCCTGCCATTCATAAGCTAGCAGCCAGTAAAAGACCAGAAAGCCCTTGCCGTGAAACAGAAAGTAGGCTGCCATCCTTTATGTGATCTGCATGGATTCCTTGTACTTTCTTTCCCTCGCACCTCCTGCTTTCCCAGACGTGGGAAACAATGTATTAATAACATACTTAGCCATTGGGACGTCCAGATTGTAAGGGACATCTCAGCTCTGTGCAAAAATACCTAAGCCCTCTCTAGGTGACCTGGAGTATCTTGTGATGAGGTCCAGAATCAGCAGAAGCTATGACCTAGTCATAACAGGACTTGGGGGCAAGTCACCTGAAGGCCAGGAATGCTTAAAATAGTTTGGAGTATTGACTTAGAATAATTAACTTTTTGAATTAGTAAAAGCTCAAAGTGACATGGTAAGAACAGATACAAAACAAGAAGTTTAAATACATCTTCTGCCTCTTCCTCTGGCAAACTAAGAGCCAGGGGAAAGTCCTGATCTCCACTACCTTTGTTCTCCAGTGTAAATAATGATTTGCGATTGCTTTCTCAGTCCTCTTCAGGGACTCTAGAGCTTCTGAGGTAGTGAAAGAGTATGCGGTATTTGCTGCAATAGCGTCCCTCTGCCCCCAGCTTGTTTCTAAGGAAAGTACCAATTAGGGTGGTAGTTAATTCACCAGGAATGTCTACTGTATGCAGGGGGAGGTAGGAGTTCAGTCTCAGGTGCTTCCAAACTGTGGAAGAGAAAATGTGATATGACTATTTTCAAATGAAATACTTCATTTAGAGTGCTGAAATGAAAGCTAGGGAATGAAGGGCAACAGCAAAGGCTTATACAGGTGTATCAGCAGCAAAAGGAAGACCTGAGAAGGTGGTCCCACTGCTGAACTCAACAGGGACTTTGATGACAAAGGACATGGAAATGGCCAAGGTACTTAATGCCTTCTTGACCTTGGTCTTTACTGGTATGACTTGCCTTCAGGAGTCTCAAGCTTGTGACACCCGTAAGAAGGTCTGAAGCAACAAAGACTTATCCTTGATGAAGGAGGATCCAGTTAGGGAACATTAGATAAATTAGACATACAGAAGTGTCGGTGACCTGATGGGATGCACCCACAAGTACAAAGTGAGCTGGCCAGTGTCATTGCAAGCCACTCTTGATTATCTTTGAGAGGCCATGGTGATCAGGGTAGGTTCATGAGGACTAGAAGAAAGAAAATGCCTCCTCCTGTCTTTGTGAAGAACAGTCAGGTGGATCTAGGAAACTATGGGCCACTCAGCCTCATCTTCCATTTCTGGGAGGGTGATGGAGTTGTGTGTGCATCTTCGTTAATCATCCTCATGATGGAATAGAGTGAACCCTCAGCAAGTGAGTAGATTATACGAAAGCAGGAGGATTGGTTGATACACCAGAAAGTTGTGTTGCCTTCAAAGGAACTTTGATAGGTTGAAGAAATGGGCCCACAGGAACCTTGTGAAGGTCAACAAAGGGAAATGCAAAGTCCTGATGGTTGAAGAGGAATAACCCCAGGCACCAGTACAGGCTGGGGACCAACTGCCTGTGAGGGAGCTTTTCAAAAAGGACCTGGGGATCCTGGTGGACACCAAGCTGACCATGAGCCAGCAGTGTGCCCTTGCAGCGAAGGCAGCCAACAGCAGCCAGGGGTGTGTAGCCAACAGGCTGAGGAAGGTTATCCTTCTCTCAGCCGTGGTGGGACACATCTAGGGTGCTGTGTGCAGTTCTGGATTTCACAGTAAAAGAAAAGGAATTACTGGAGTGAGTTGAGCAATGGTCTACAAAGATGGTTAAGGGCTTGGAGCATCTGTTGTACAAGGAGTGGCGGAGAGCACTGGGTCTGTTCAGCCTGGAGAAAAGAAAGCCTAAGGGGATCTTGTCTATGTGTATAAATAGCTGATGGGAGTAAAGAAGCCTCTTCTCAGTGGTGCCCAGTGAAAGGACAAGAGGCAAAGAGCAAAAATTGAAATACAGGAGATTCCTTGTAAACATAATAAGTACCTCACTATAAGGGTGGTAAAGTAGAAAAAGTTGCCCAGAGGGGATGTAGAGGCCACCCATGGAGATACTCAAATCCCATCTGGACAAGGATATGAGCAGTCTGCTCTAGATGACCCTACTGTGATCCCAAGTTGGACTGAGTGATCTCCAGATGTCCCTTCCAACCTCAACCATTCTGTGATTCTGTGAATTTCTGAACTTTAATTCTGCCTTAGTTTAGGTGACACTGAATTGCCCATGTGTTAATTTGTAATACTGCCTATTTTTAAGTTCTCTCAGCAGCTTAAGGAAATACGGTGTTGTGTGCAGGCAGGTATTATTTATCAGTGATGCATTAAAATTTCCTGTTCCACTTTTGCAAGGTACTGAAAAGACTTTCTACACTCTTCAAGTTTAATAGGCATAGTGTGGTCTGGAAATACAGTTAGCCTGGAACAAAAAAGTGCAACCCAAACAAGCTGGGAAGAAAGTTGAAAATATAGATGGAATCAAATGCAGAAGACAGAAAAATAAATATGAGACAAGAAGTTTCAACCATTTAAATAAAAGTAAGGGTAGTGGCAGACTAATTGTCATCAATACTCCCTTTGCTCCAGATAATTTGCTGCTTTTCTCACACTAATTCTCTATTATTCACGGCTTTCACTGAATTTATGGGGAAATGGCACAATTTTTCAGTCACTCTGAAAAATTTGTCAGTGTTCACTCTGTACAGGTGTTACTTTGTAATGTTTGGAATAGAGTTGTCAAAGACGAGTATTGAATATTATTGAGCAAACAATGACATTGATTTTGTTTTGGCAGTAATATAAGATTGGTAGACTATTGTATTCCCCAGGACCATATTATGGCTAGACCAGTAATGTGCATGTAGAAGCTTAAATATCAGCAAGTCGTAGACTCTACTCCATGTATCGAGTTCTGCACAGTGATTGTGTTCAAGTCTCGTTATTAATAAAGGAGTAGATTTTCCATACGTGATTCATAGTTTTGTATGCCTCAGATTGTGGCTGCCTAAATTCAGAAAAAATAAATGAGGTTATCTGTCTCTTCCTTTACAAAAGATTATAGTCATTTGTAACTACTGGGAAGTCCTGAGTTGGAACAGTGTTTTCCACAATACTAAGAACTTTGAAGTGTGAGTTATCTAAGATATTTTAACAGCCACTAAATAGAAGCAGGTGAAGCGGGGGAGGGGATGTAATTTGTTTAAATATAGCCCAGAGAACATCCATCTTGGATGATTAGCAATAACAAATCCTTTTTCATTGGTTGTAGTATGGATGAGTGTGTCTCAAGTCCTAGGATGGAAATTCCCATGAGTGAACTTTATGGACTGTAGAAAACTCAGTAGAAATATTGAGTAAAATTTTCCCCCGTTTCAAGTTGTTCCAAGACAGGCTTGTGAAATTGCAGACTGTATGAAGAGTCAGATTTTATTTTGTTACCTTTGAAACATTGTAAACAAGACTTTTAAATAGGATGTGTAAGTTACTAGGGTATGATATATCCTACAGTTTCAAATTTTTATTAGTCTCACAGAAATCATCTATTGACAGTGGACCATGTCAGGTTTTCATTTTAAATATATTTAAAATTACATTTCTGTTCATGTTCTCACTGAGCATCTAAAATGTTATTGAAAGAAAAAGTTATGCTCACAAAGTATGCCATTACATTTACAGCATCATTTGGGGTTTCTTGAAAGTCTGTAGAAAGGGGGGAAATTGTGAAACAGAAAATCACCGTTATGGTTATTCATTTTGATAACTACAGTTATTTAAAAACATTTTGTAGAGTGTCTGTGTCTAATGAACACATTCCATAAATTGTTATTTTTTTATTGCCTTAGAGTAGTTATCATGATCTGACACAAGTTTTAAGCTTGACACCTAATTTAGAGCGTATTTTTGAGTATCCAAATTGTCAGTCTGTAAGATGATGTGCTCTTCTCGCTTGTCAGTATAGCTCAGTTCCTTGGATGCATTGCCCATGGTAGAATCCACTACTTTCACCTCATTCCCAGACTTTGTTGACCTTGAGATTGAGTTACCAGAAACTGAAGTTCAGAAGAGGTGACCTGTCAAAATCATAGACGGCCTGATGCTATTAGGCCACTTCAAGATGATTTTGAAAGGAATGTACTTCAAAAAAATCACAGGCTTGAATTGCTAGCCAGATATGGCATTTTAAAGTTTGAAATGGGCATTCAGTTAGTCCCCAGATTGGCAGCTTCATTGCCATCTTTTGATTATTCATTTCTGGGTAAATAGATGGCAGTGTAGCAAACCCACTGTCTCACTTTTGGCACTAATTGCCTAAACTGTCATGGAGAAGCAGAGTAAAATATTCATGTCCTAGGAGGGAGCTTGGATTTTCTTCACAACTGTACTACCTTGTAACTTTGTTTTTCTAAGAAAGGTAAAATTCTGTGTGACCATGGAAACTGAACTGTGAACATCAGGTTGATTTCTCCCTTTCCATCAGTTTTGGCAGAGATGTTTGAACCATTGTGAAAAGCTCCTGATACAGCACAGATCATCAAAACAAATTACACTGAAATATGTGAATATATCTGTTGAATAAAAAAATATAATTTCCAGGGTTGTCTGTCCATATATTTCACAATGATTAAGCAGTATTTAAGAAACATAAACTGCTGTCTTTTTCATAGAGTTACGAAGACAGGCATGCGTTGGCATGATTAATGGATTCCTCCCAGAAACGCCAGGAGGAAGACCCTCCAGTAAACACATTTCCAGTGCATCAGGTTGTGGTTCTTCTTCAGATAGTCGTCCTAGATTTAACTGCATTATGTGTGATTAAAGGCTTTACTTTGTCTACCTCCAGTAGACTCTCTTAATTCATCTTCATATGCACTTGCAGCTTAACTTGGGGGAAAAAAATGCTTCTGCCAGTATAATTTATACAAATTCAAGATAAATTAGTGGTTCTTCATCAGCTGGATGACCCCTGGGAAGCTGTATAGCCAGTCCTGTGAGGAGCAAGCCTGAGGAAAGATCATAAACATGGGAGATGGAAGAGAACTTCTTGCCAGCCAGCCTTGGGAGGGCAGTGGAGAAGGAGTGCTGACTACGGACAGCTTGAGGCTGTGCATGTGGTAGCCTGAAGGACAGCCATCAGAGAAGCGGCAAAGAGATCAAGACACAGGTAGCAAGAACATGGAAAATAGAGGGATGAGGAGTGTACAGAGAGCATGATAGAGGAGAAGTTGGGCAAGAAGAGTAGTGCAGCAGAGGACAGAGGCAAATGCATCTATTGCTCTGCAAAATCCTGCTTTACTTACGGCTCAACATTTCAGAAACTTGCAAGGATCCCCAGTCCCATCACCAGTGCTTCTCTGCCAGCAAAAAGTTATGGTGTAAACTTCCTATTGTTTTTTTTGCCTGCTTTTGTGCAAGGTTTTTACTTGGGTCATGCCATGCAGAAGTTCACCAAGTCCAAGTGTACTATTTGAGCCTCCGGGTGTCATTAGCTAACATGGTCATTGACAAGTTGGAAAGAGTTGGAACTGGGACCTTAGAGTCTTCTTATGACTCTCTTATTTTGCTTTCTTTGTTGGTTGGCATCAGTTTTTTATAGCTCTTGTCCTCCTTTGTGGAGGCTGAATGTACTGGTCCTTCAGAGGAATATTTTCTGAGATTGCATTTCCTTGAGTTGGAAATCAAATAGGCAGACATTTTCCATTTTCACCTAGTTCTTAATAAATGCATTGGTGCATGAATATTCTTGAGACAGTCTGTAATTAAAATCTTTTGAGAAGCTTCTTTTTATCTATTCAGTAGTCAAGTTGGAATTACTTTTCATTAGCCTGTTTTTCTGCTTAGCCGTGATTCACCTGGATCCAGAATGCTTTTTGACTTTTTTCTTTCTGTGCTACAGTGGTGCATTTAGTGTCAGATATCTGAGCAAGAATTAAATCTGAAGTCGGATGTCATGTGCTGTCCAAGAGTTACTCTTTTCATGAAAAATATTAATGAGAATTTGGGCGTAGTTATTTCATTTCAGTTGACAGGTAATACCCTCCCACTGAGACTGCACTTGCAGATAGTTGATTATATTGCTCTGGGTTGATATAATCATCAGCCTCATCTCAAATATCAGACTTTTGCACAGTGGTTCTTAAACTACAAAGAAAAACCTCCTTTTTTACTTAAAAATGCAGAATTTGAGCAAACTTTTGCCGTTTTGAATTCATTCGTCTTCAGTGGTGTTTCAAGGACCCTAAGGACATTGTAAGAGCATTGAGTTCTTTACCAAGTAGATCCTGTGGTGAATACAAAGATGGTTCATCTCAGGCTTTAGAGAAATAGCATTAGAAGGCCAGATTATTTTTGTGATTGTAGTGTCCGGAAGGATCTTTATCTTATGTCAGACAAGCAAACTGTATGTTTCTGAGCTAGATTCATAGATTTGCTTACTGACTCATTTTGTGATACTGGGCAAAGCAACTAATTACACATGTACAGTCAAAACAAGACCAGTATTTAGATATGAGAAAATTTTAGGTTTAAAACACCTCGTATTCATGATATCCCTGTGAAAATACATATTATTTTAATCTAACTTAGGGTGTTTCTGTAGGGGAGTGTGTGCACGAGTATAAACAAACACTGGTATTGCTGCGGGAGACCAGAGACCCTCCTGTCCGCCAAGTGCGACAGTCTGGCGTACCCCTGCCGCAGGGGCTGCGGAGGCTGGGAGCTCTGCTGTCTTATCCAAGGAACTGTACTCAAAGCGGGCTGAGAAGCTGACTTGTTGGAAGGATTGAGTAAGGCCAACATGGAAAGATAGCACGAGGTATCTGACCCGTATACTAGCATCATTTTATAGATCTGTGGTTACTGATCAGGCTGTGTTCGTGGCCAAGTGCAGTTCATGTGATTACTCTTACACTTCCCCTTCATGTTGCTCTTACTTACATCCTGTTTTAAATTTAACTGGAAGTACCGTGAAGATGATGTCAAATTTTGTGCTAATGCAATGAAGTCTTAACAAAATAAAGTCTTTAACATAGAATTACAGCGAACATCTTCTTATAGGGAAGTTTCTCTATAGAAATACCATTATTAAAGCTCTTCAGCTTTAGGGGTTTTTTTATCTAAAAATTTGGAATTTAGCACAGCAAATGCGTAAATACACAGCATTTAGGTGCAGAGATGGATTGAAATAATGTATCCATTTGAAAGTGCTGGAAAATGAGCCAAAGGCTAGCATGAACACTAAGATTCTTCTCAAAAAACGTTTTGTGATTTTCAATTACTTGGTGTTCTCTGTGATTTGGCATTCATCTTCATATTTGCTTGAAGATTTTATAGCTTCATGCATTACCAGAACTCATAATTTAAATACATTTCTTAACATTACTTAGTAATTTGTTTAAAAAACTAGGCTGTTCTTAGTTGTGTTAAATTGCGGCCTTGCTCAGCATGATGTGTGATGTTGCAAAGAATTTAAGTTGTCTCTACTATTAAGGGAAATATGGATACTAGTATAATTTGGATCTAGCAAAATGCACTATACCTTTGGGATAGACTGGTTTCCATGACAACATTTTCTTTTGTATTTTTGAGTCTAGAAATGATGGGCAGAAGCTGGATTTTATTCAGCAGTGATTACGTCAGTCTTTGGTTTTGGTTAATAAAAGAATGCAACCACATAAGAATGCCAAAGTTAACCCTTTCTGACTGCACTCACCTGGTAACCGTACAGGGTACATGGTTGTTGCAAATACATAAGTAGAAATGTTTTGATTTCTTAAAAATTTGATATGAGAGCAATTGAAAAAGCAAATTATGTGAGTTTCATAAAAACTCATGCTCAAACAAGATACTATGCTTTATTAGAATGCTGAAAACCTGTTTTTATACTGTATTATGATTTCATAAAATAACCATACTGTGAAAAATGTTGAGTTCACCAAATAACCATGTATACTTGGTCTGTGTGTGTGAAATGGTGCCTTTCTTTTAAGGTCTTTTAAGAATCTTACCTGTGCTGAAGAACCAGAATTTGTTGGTCTTGTAAGTTATCCTGGAGGATGTTGCTTGATGAGAGATGTAGCATCTCTGTGAGAAATTCTGTTGATTAGAATCATCACCATAATAGTCTTTGTTTTTAGCCATTAGTACAGCCAATACAAGGGAAATGCTTATCTTGCATCAGAAGGTTAAATCCCAGAAAATATAAAAATGTTTGCCTTATGGCCTCCATTTAATCTGACTGGAGTAGACAGGTAGATTGGAAGGACCCAATCTTAAAAGGGATTGATTAAGTATTGGCACTTCTTTTGCTTTGATTATTGTTTAGCTTGGAGTCAAATTGATAATCTTTCTTTTTCCAGTTCTGTACTCCTCTTATCAATCTTTTCAATACAACAGCTAAGATCAAGCAGCTTTGGGTTCTGCAGTTGCTTTAAAGCACAGTGTGAGCCTGGGCTTTTAATTCTAAAAATCCTAATGACCCATATTTATTTTTAATCTTTGTTCAACTACTGAGACCTGCAAGTTGTTTCCACATCCTTTCAAAGGGAGCTATGCAGATATTGCAGAAAAAAAAAAGGTAACATGAGAAACTCTCCCAAGTCCTTGTGACTGGATATATTTCTCCCTGTTGATGTGAAATTCCCATTGTTGTTAATGAGATTTCCATACATGTATAGAAAGATGATGAAATTAAGTATTTTCTTGTATAGCTGTGAAATAGATTAAATGTAATGATGCAAGTGACCTCATTTGATAGAAGTAGGATAATAATTGTATATATCAGTTTAGAGGTGAAGAGCTGCTTTGCCATATTTCAGAAGACTTCTATCTAGTTTAGTTTTATTACAGATTCGTAATTTCTACAACTACAGAAAGTGTGCACCACAAATACAATAATGACTCTGCAGAGCATCATTGCACAAGATTCCTTTGTGTAAAAAACAATTTTTTCTTGGGTATTCCTTAGCATTGTGAAGACTCTTCAGATGTTGTCAAGGGTTGTTATGATTTCAGTTTCTTTCTTTTATTTGATAGCAGAAGATGTGAATTGCAGACATGCTTTTAAATAACGCTTGTTCAAGTGAAAAAAGTACCTTCTAGAGTTTATAGATTGTCACTAGTTTTTGTACTTCTTCCCATACAGCGCAGCACCTAAGCTGTGAGATGTTTGTTATAGCTAATGTTTTAGCATCAGATTGTCCCTCATTTTAGTTATTTATCAAGGAGTTGCATTTTCAGATGCTTCTGCTGGCTTCAAGGAATAAAGGTAGTAGGTGATAATTGAAAGCTCATTTTTTAAATAATCTGCAAATAATATAATATTTTCTAATTCTGTTTTTAGGACTTGCTTTGCACAACTTCATATTCGTACCTGTTCAGTTAAGGACTTAAACACGTCTTTAAATTAAACTACTAAGCTAAGCTTAATTATGAAGAAAAGACACTGTTGATGTAATAATCTTAGGCATGCTTATACTTTTCTTTGTCTTTCCTTTGTATTTATACCTCCAGGGAGTTCTTCCTTCCTTTCTCTCTTTGAAATTAGTTAAGACCTTTCTACTTCATCTTACTTTCAAGCTTATGTAAACTTCATACCCCTACGATACTTTTCTGGAAAATGTTTTTATTCACCAGCTGGTTTCTTTCTTCTGTGTTTAGATCCTCATGGTATGTTTTAGTTTATTATTGGTAGAATGGATGTTTTAGTATTATTTATTTATTTTTTCAACCCAAGCTATTATCCTTCTTCAGTGAACTTTTTTGAACTTTTTTTTTCTTTTTGGAAGTAATACCACAATGAACACTAGCTAATAATTTACATCCACAGCAATAGGCACACCTTAGAAGTGGATAAGGTGTTTCTGGGGTACATTAATTACTCCTCCAGCTAAGAAGTGGCAGACAGGTTGACTTAAACTAGACTAGTTTTATCTAACTAGCCTTGGTCACTTCATGATTATATCAGTCTAATTAGAATTGCTGTGTTTGGGATAAGTTAATGAAGAATATCTGTGAGCATTGAAAAATTTTGACTACTTGCATAGTATTTTCTAGAGATTTACTCAATCCTTTTTCCTTTTTGCCATGTAATAATACAGGTTGTGGTGGCTCTGCAGCCATGCATGTATCATGCTTGAATGCTGAGTATTGATGTAATGCATGGCTTCAACAATGACAGGCTACTTGAAATGCATGCTATGCTGCTTTCTTGCTGCTTTAAGCAAACATGTACAGGAAAAAACTGAATTCTGCAATTTGTCTGATGAAAGGGCCAGGTCCTTCCTGGTCATTGAAATATCCAGCTTCTTTTTGAGCCCTGGTCACCTTGGTAGTCCTCGAAGTTTGAAGTGAGTGGAGTTTCAGTGAATTCCTTTGAAAAAGAAATACTAAAATAACAGACTCTTTAGGAAGCAGAATAAAAATAATCTTATCAAACAAACAGCCGCAGCTCTGTTTTTGAGCTTGAATTCAGACTTCTGAGCTGGACAACCAGCCCTGGAATGTCTTTGTGAGGCCAACAAGTATACTTTCCACTCATGGATCTATTTGATATATTTCTATTTAAAGTCTGGTGAAAAATAATCTCTTTTCAAAACTCTACTTGAATTGTACCTATTACCCAAGGAAACTTTGAAGTACTGTTTCTTTGACCCCATTTTTGCTCTTATGCATAAGATGATAGCCGTTCATGTAGAATTGTTTTAATTTTTTTTAAAGTGGTACCATGTGGTGAATTGGAGATATCCTTTGAAACTAGCTGGAGTCATTTTACAGTGCTTAATTCATTTTAGTGTATGTCTATTGTAACTTGAATGTTAAGCACAAATTAATACAAGATCTTGCTAATTGAGATGAGTTAATACACACGGGCACAAATTGAACTACAGGAAATTCCATTTAGACATCACAAAAAATGGTTTTACTGTGGTGGTAGTCAGACACTCTTCCCAGAGAGACTGTGGAGCCTGCATTCTTGGAGATAGTCAAAACCTGGCTAGACCCAGTCCTGCTGTAGTCAGTTCTGCTGTGAGCAAAGGGGTTGGACTAGACTTCGTAAGAAGCCAACTTCTTAAGAATGTTGTAGAGGTTCATGGGATTATGTTGTGCACTGGCCATATTCTCCTTTGCTAGTTCTTTCTGCCCTCTTTTTGATATAGTGACAATTGCCTTGAGATACTTTGCCCTGTGAATTATCTGCCCTGTATGCATGTTTCATCCTAATTTGTTTTTATGGAAGTAAAAGAGCAGCACTGCCTGCCTCCACTAAAGTAGGCTGAGTAGTAATGTGTTCGTTTATAATTCTGTGGCTCTCAGTTGAATTGCACGTTAGCTGACTGCTTCTCCCAGAAGAAAAAGGTATCTGTTGTGGTGATCAACCAGAGCCAGATTTTGGTAAAATCCTGCTTCGTCTTTCTATCTTTTCATCATAATCCTTGAAGTTTATCCCTAATCCTCTCAAATGCAGCTACTTCCAAGTTTCTTGAACAAAAATCTGGAGAAGCCATTGTGGGATGTGCAGTGTCTTTTAATGCTCCCAAAGACCTTCATGTCCTCATTGATTCTGCAGAGAGAACCCTTAAGGGTTGATGGTGCTCAAAGCTATGAATGGCCACAGGTGTCAGCCTGTCCAACTGAAGGTACCTTTTATGGTGTAAAGGTACATGGTACAGCGATTTCATTCTTTCAATGAACAAAGACTTCAAGCAAATGTCTTTGAAACAAATATCATCTTTAAAGCTCTCTTGAAACCCAGGAGCCTGTTGTGAAAGGAGATCTCTCTGAACTTTCTACGAAACCACCACAGGCAAGAACTACTGCTTAGGGGCCTGTGAAGGTCTGTCACAGACAGATTAACATTCGTTAAAACTAGAAGAAAAGTTACACCAAGATACGAACCTGCTGAACTGAAAATGTTTCTCTAAGGCAATGTAGAGTCCCTCCTTGGACCTTTCAAAAATTACCTCTTAAACTCTTTCACTGACTTCAGTGAAGATAAATAACTTTGACTGAAGATTAATTGTTCTCTGTTGTCAGTTTTGTCTGCATAGGACTTGTGACCTTAGTAACTAAGTGACTTGTAAGTCGTAAATTAAATAATTTTAGAGTAAGAAGTTCCTTTTCCAATGTAACTTAATTTTGAATGAAATTGACTGAAATCCTGTTAAGTGAGATTTAGGGAGCACAGATCTAAGCACTGTGGATGGCTGTAAGTGTATTCTCTTCCCTCAAATGCTGGGAAGGTTTTGGCTTTTCAAGTTGCTCCATTCTTAGAAAGAACTTTTTCTGAAGGGGTTTTTTCCCCCCTTTGTTACCAGCCAGTACAAAAAGTCTAGCCATACATATTTATATTTACAAGGTGTGTGCATTTACTCCACCTCTCTCGTCCTGTGTCAGCTAGCAATATGGTAATTACAGGTCTTTTATTTTCCTCCCTGATGAATAAAATAAATTTATTTCTGTCTGCAGTATAGGTATTTTTTCTGTCCTATGTGTGATCTCTAACATTTTTTTATAAAGACATGTAAGAGATGTCCCACCCTTAACACTTCCTTTCCTGCTGCAGAGGGAAGAGGAAGGAGTTGACAGTTTACACACAAGGCCTCCTCAGTCCCCAGAGAAGTTATATCCTGCTTGGTCTAGATTTTTTTTTTTTTTTGCAAGTACAGACTTCTGATTTATATTAAGATACCCTTCATTGTTATTACTACACCAAAGAAACCATTATTTATTTAAATACGTAATGGATGTGCAAGGTTGTAGCTGTTAGAAACCATATAATTACAAGGTGATTTCTCAGGGAAACTTGGATTACTGTTTTTTAAAATACAAGTCAAGAAGGGCTTTATTTTCACTTTGATGGTATCAATGAGAGTGCTTTTTTTGCTGTTTTTGTTGTTGTTGGTTTTCTTTAAATCTTGGATAGCCATTGTTGTAATAGCCATTTCTGTAAAGCTGCAATATTCATTACTGTTATGTGCCACTGCCTCATAGTATTGCGATGGACTTGGCTTCAAAATAACCCTGTCAAAACACCCTATATTAGTTTTAAATATTAGGATTTTCTGCTTGAGTTCTATTATTTAAAGTCTTATCTGCAATGGCTAAGCTCCATTTGACTCATTTTTTCAGGACTGTTAGATGTCTTAGTTCTAGAAAATCAGTTCAGAAGGTTTTTGCTGTATCATATGAATCTGAAACTGATTTACTGCTACATAAATGACCTGTTTATGCCTTACAAAACAGTTAAAGTGCTATGGAAGAGGTGGGTCTCCCCCGAGATGGAGTAAGAAGTATGAAGGCAAACTGAACATCATTTTAAATAAGGGTTAAAAATATTTTCTGAGCTTTGATGAAATCATTGTGCAGTCTTTTCTATCTTCTGAGGTAAAACCAGTGCACTCAGAAATTCAGAAATCCAAAACTGCCAGCTCTGGAGTTCAAAATATACAATGGGAATGAAACATTACTATCTTTAGGCTTGGTGTGGGAGGCATTCTTTGAATATTCGCATCTTAATTTCAAAGATGTTGAATACCTTAAAGATAAACAGATTTCTGTGCCCAGCACTTTGTAGATCTCCAGGTGAAAAGAAACTTGCTCTTCATATGGATATTAAGTGATAGTGTCAGTATAATAGGCCAAAAATGAAAAATCTTACTGAATTCAAATGGATTTTGAAGCAGTTCTGATTTTTTTAGCATACTTGAGCAATTTTCTCAACAAAAAGCAGAACAGGGCACATGAAATAAATTACAATATAAGGGTGCGAGAGTAATTACTGCTTCATTACTTTATTATTAGGAAGTCCATTCTTTGCAGGGATGAAAAAAAAATCAGAAGAAGTTTTCTTGATATCTTTGATCATCATCTTTAAAATGCTTATAATTTATCTGTATCTAGAGATGCAGAGTTTATGTTTGGGCCCCAGAGTTTCTGTTTGCTCTCTGCAGCAGAGAACTAAGTGCACGGTGTTTTGGACTGGGGCTAGTAGGCTCAGAGCATCACCTGCAGGGAAGGTGGAGGGCTGTCCCCCAGAGGATGCGGTAGTTTTAAAATGCCTGTGCTACTTAAATATCTTTCTAGTCTTGGGATGATCTTTAGCCCCTTTTGCTGGCTTTGCAACATGTTACCAGAAAAAAAAGACAGAGAAATTGAATGGTTTAGTATGTTCCTGTTTTAATGTAATGTTTACTGGCTTTTAAATGAAGAAAAAATGGTTGTGGAGTAGTGGGGTAACGATTTAGGGGTTTGTGTGAGGCTTAGATTTTGTGTTGCTTAGCTACAACTGATAAGAAAAATTGTGGGAAAACGTTCTGTGTATTTACAGTTTATGCTCATATTAGGAAAATATGCTGGTATCAGAAACCACAGATGTAGAGGCTCTGTTATGTAAGAAGCTGCAAACTGTTAGATGTTTGGCTGGTGATTAATGACAAGCTTTGTGAGGAGTGTGAAAAAACACACTCAACCAGATATTCCTGCACAAAGTTAGAGTACATAATGTTTTGAGTGTTGCAAACATAAAGCAATCAGTTATGGGAAAAAATACGATTTTTGGTTAATTTAGTGTTAAGTCCTTGCAGAGTTACTCTGCTTTTTTGAGGAATTAAGAAGTGCTGAAATTCAACTGTTCACTAACATTTACTTTCTGTAGAGTGAGAGACATGAAAGGTTTTATGCATGTATGTACTTTTTGTTTTGCTGGGATTTATTGATTGTTTCTGTCCACACTGCAGTGTCTGAAGGCATTCTGGTCTTAGGGAGGGTCAGTGTGAACAAAACCTGGTTAAAACTGACTAGTAGTGTTGGCCTCAGTCCAGCTTGTCCTCCTACTTCACAGAGGGATTCTCTTCAATAATTTAAAGTAGTTTTGTTGTTCAAAACACTGTTTAGGTTGAGAATTCTTGTAGCCAAAGGCTGCTAGTTTTGACTGGAAATAATAGCTGTACTTCTTGAACGAGTGAACAAATTGGGAAGGAAGATTTTCCTTTTTTTGCTTTCTAAGCATTGTACATTAGCATCACTAACACAGTGTTTATCTGCAATGCATAGCAAAGGAATTTAATCAATATGGATTAAATGACACATTTTTGTTGTTTTAAACATGGCATAGGGACTCCTCTTTGAAAAATAAGATCCTGTAATTAAATCTTGAGACTCAACAGGCACGGTGTCATGTTGGTGGATTGCTGTCTTAATTTCCTTGGAAGACGAAAAGCCAAGTGTCTCAGCTACTGCAATGTTAAGATCCCAGCGTGAGACACACTCTAAAATGTCTTAATGTGATTATGAAATGGCCCTATTTTATATTATAAGTACAATAAAATAATGCATGTATTGTAACACTAGGAAAAGGATGGGTAAAATTAATATTATGTAAGCTAAGCTCTTAATTATTTTGTTTTCTACATTTCAGGTGTTGTTTGAAATTAAAACTAGCTAAATGACATGTAAAATAATTTTGAGACAGTGTTTAGATACAGAAGTTACAGAATGCAAATACTGGGAGAAGCTATGGCAAGCAATTGCTCTCTCGTCATTATCTTTTTTTCTGATGAGGACTATGTGCTGCTGGGCATGTGGCCCAGACAGTATTCCAGTAGGGGCACTTTCATTGCCTGTTCATTTTTGCCAGAAAGAGTTAAACTTAAAAATTCAGTTAATTTTTTTAGCATCATATTGAATCTCGGCAACTAAACTAAATAAGAAAAGGTGAAAGGAGTAGTGGATCAAGGGGTTGGGAGGAACATAAAGGTGGCAAGGAAACAAGTAATTTATTGAAGAGAAAAGAAAAAAGAAGTGAGAACAGAGAATGCCAAAGCAGAAAAAGTGGATTTTGCAGGTACTGTCTTGAAAATATTGGAGAGGGAAGAGGAGAAGAAAGGACCAAGAGGTCATTGTAGATGATATGAAATGCCATACAGCACATGGGCATTTATCCTGGAAACACACTGTAGCTTTCAGTGGTGGTCACGCTGAGGTAGTCAGAAAAGCCCATCTCATGATGAATAGCTAAACTCACATATTTTATGTGTTTGTGGTCAAACCATTAATGAAAGGGTACTTCTCTACAGGGAAGGTTTGCTCCTGTGAAGATTTTAAACAGGTGCAAAACTTCAGTCTTCCGTATTGTACTCACTTCAGATGGTACTTGCTTACATTTTTTTAGAATCACCCCCTAAATTATTTACAATAACTTGATTATAAAATAAAATCACCATGCCAAGAATGAATTAAAGTAACTACAGTGCAAAATACATTATACAGATTAACTACATGGAAAACTTGTCGATTTTGACTTAAGTCTTTATATAGTTTCTTTACCACAGAGTGATGCAAAAACACTTATATTCTGTTCACTGAAAAGGTTACTGAAAAAGCTGAATAATGCTGAATGCTAATAACACAGCAAGGTCAGTCACTGAGCCTCGATAAATTTGGTGTTTGGTATTTTGTATATTTTTCAGACTGGGAAATCCCTCAGTCTAAAGAACATCCAAAATCTACAAACCAAACCAAACAGTAAAAGCCCAGATTTGGGGTTTTATTAAGTGGCCGTAAATTCAAAACAATAAAACAAATTAATAGAGTAACTTCTAAGTAAGTGCATGGAAAACACTCCTTACAAGGAGTTGTTTTATCGCCTGGCATATTCTCCCAGAGGAAGTGATGAAAGCATCACTGCTTTTGAGTCATTTAAAAACAGAATGGACAAAACACTCTGGCACAGACATTATAAGGCAACGTAATGGTGGTGGTGCTTTAGAGTAGCTACGTGGTATTCCTTCTCCATCCAGAAACTGTACGTAGCTTTAATCATACAGCAGGCTCAGCTTCTAGTTACTTACGTACCACCATTCTTTATATTAATGTGCTTCTCCTTTATTCAGGAAGTGTCTAATGGCATTTGGGGGAGGGGAAACTCATTAGCTTCCTTCCTGAGTAATATAATTTTTATTTCCTGTTGTAACAGTAGCCTCAGCCAAAAGCAACAGCCTAAAAAGTGCAGGGGGGAGGGTTGCCTGTGCAAAACAATTTCATCTCTAAAGGGAAGTGTTGGTTACAAGACAGTTTTGAGACCAAGAAGCAGTTTTAAAATAACCTTCACAGGCATATTTTGAACTTTCTGTCCTATATTGCAATTTTCTTTTTCTTCAATTACAAGCATGGAGGTGACTCAGAACTGCCCTAAACAGACCGTTTACCTTTTCCTTCCCCACTGTGAGTCCTAGACTGCCTTGCCATCTTCCACTCTCACAGAACCACAGAATCACAGAATCATCTAGGTTGGAAGAGACCTTGAAGATCATCCAGTCCAACCATTAACCTAACAATGACAGTTCCCAACTACAGCATATCCCTCAGCGCTATGTCAACCCTACTCTTAAACACCTCCAGGGATGGGGACCCCACCACCTCCCTGGGCAGCCCATTCCAACGCCTAACAACCCGTTCTGGAAAGAAATGCTTCCTAATATCTAGTCTAAACCTTCCCTGGCGCAACTTGAGGCTATTCCCTCTTGTCCTATCGCTTGGTTCAAGAGACTCATCCCCAGTTCTCTGCAACCTCCTTTCAGGTAGCTGTAGAGGGCAATGAGGTCTCCCCTCAGCCTCCTCTTCTCCAGACTAAACAACCCCAGTTCCCTCAGCCGCTCCTCATACGACCTGTGCTCCAGACCCTTCACCAGCTTCGTTGCCCTTCTCTGGACACGCTCGAGTCATTCAATGTCCTTTTTGGAGTGAGGGGCCCAAAACTGAACCCAGTAATTGAGGTGCGGCCTCACCAGTGCCGAGTACAGGGGTAAGATCCCTTCCCTGTCCCTGCTGGCCACGCTATTGCTGATACAAGCCAGGATGCCATTGGACTTCTTGGCCATCTGGGCACACTGCTGGCTCCTGTTCAGCCGGCTGTCAGTCAACACCCCCAGGTCCCTCTCTGACTGGCAGCTCCCCAGCCACTCTCCTCCTTTGACCTCCAGAGGCCACCCAAAATAAACCTTCTCTCAGGCTCCAGGTGCGGTTTCTGCAGCTGCTGGTGGGTGCAGGGGGCATCACTGTTCATTCCTCCCATGTGGATCTGAGCAGCATCTGTCGCAGCCGGAGGGGTGCTCTGCAGGTGCTGGCGAAGAGTACCCCAAATTTGGGGTTTTGAATACTTACCAAGGTGTCCTGGTTCAGCTAGGATAGGGTTAAGTTTCCCCAGCAGTGGGGAGGGAGGTCTAGCCAGGTTATTCGATACCATTCTGACGTCTGGGTGCCCAAGCAGGGGAAGAGCAGGGACAAGAGCAGGGACAAGAGCAGGGACGGCTTTTGTCCGGGTCGGTCCCCTCACTGCTGTATCCATGCGGTATATTTCTTGCTCTGATCATTGTTATTACTGTTATTGTTATTGTTGTTGTTCGGTTTGTTGCTGTTACACTGTTGTATTAAACCTCTCCTTATCTCAACCCCGGGTTTGTATTTCACTCCCTGCCCCGTCTGGTCCAAGGGTGAGGGAGGGGCAGCGGCAGCGTGGTCTCGGATCCCGGCAGGGCCTAAACCACCACACAAGGCTTCCTGCAGGCACACACGTCTTTCTTTTCATGTGCCAACTATGGCACAACTTAGATTTGAAAATGCAGAGCGGTCTACCCTTGCTATTGTAATTTTGCCTTGGCACTATATCATGGCAAAACCACTTGTTTTTTTATTTTAAAACCTCTTTTCTCAGAAAAAACCCATACACTCAGAGCTAGAGTGCTTGACAAATATCACAGGAATAGACACTGATAGGGTTGAGGGTTGTTGAGGATGAGAAGGATTTAACAATGGTAACACCGAGTCAAGTAATAAAATGCGAGCTTGTTTTTTATGGTGCCTTATCAAGTGTGCATATATCATTGTCACGCACGCTGTTCTGTGCATAAAGGAGGATTTAAAAAAATAATTGGAAGGCTATATAAGTTCATTGCTGTGGCTGATAAAAATTGTGATAATGTTACCTCAGCCTGAGAGGTTAAACATTTTGTCCAAGCTTCTATACTCTATATTGTATATATTTAAGCCCAGATTTTTGTCACCTTTTCACACAGTTACTACTGTGTTTTGGACTGTTTTTCACTCTGGAAATTACAAGTTGTTTCATTCAGTCTAGCTATAGCTAGACATTCACTGACCTGAAATAGTTGTGCTAAATGTGAATCTTGCTATGTATACATCAGTATACAATATGCCACAAACACAAGTCTGTACAGGAATAACACCAAGCTGGGACCACTAAAGGAAAAAATAAACTTTTGGTTATCCTTCTGATAAAAAAAACTCTGCACCTTTCTCTTGGATTTCAAGGCTGGAGTCGTAACATTTTAATTACATGGCAAATGAAACATACCTGAGTAGGAATTATATATTCCTGGTACTTGAAACTTTATTACCTAGTGTCTCTTGAACTTGCTTCTTACAAAGTTATAAAAAAACCCCCATTGTTTTCTTCGTCCAGCTCATCTGTTCTGACTGTATTTGGTGTCCATTATTCATACCTCGGTGCTGATATGAAGGGGCTAATAGGACAGCAGGAGTGAGAGAAACACTTGTAACAGAGCAGTATTTGTTCCTTACAAACTGTGTGAAGATTTGCTTTACAATATAGGCAGTTTTGAGAAGGTAGTGGTCGTTACCCATTTTAAAGAGGTAGCAAATTGAGTGCTTAGTAAGGAGAGCAGCCTCTGTTGTATATTATTTTGATTATCAAAAGAGCAATGTAAGTAGTAATCACAAGGAATGAGAAAACAGACTCTTTTCTAGAAAACAGACCCTGGAAAGTCACTTTCATGAAGCAAAGCCACAGTGTTGCACTGCATCATTGAGGGGTGGTGGTACTCACAAGGAAAATCAAACGTGGTAGCTGTTCATTTCACATGAACTTGGGAATGTGAAGGACATCACGCTTACAGGTTAGGAGGTTTAAGCTTTGCTGAAGTAATTTGCAAAAGAACCAACATAACCATCCCGGGAAACTGCATCCTTTTCCTTTCATCAGGTCTTGCTGTGTTGAGGCTACTAGGGTAGATTAAACAGTTAAATGAAGTACTACTTAATTATCCACTGTTACCTGACACTAACTCAGTTTTGTCAGCTTTTGTACTAAACCTGGATACCCCTCCTGTGGAGCACTCTGCCTGCAGAGACCTGGTTATTTTTGTGAGATGGGCTGAAGTCCCCAGAAAGCAAAAAGGCTAGAGTTGTTTCTAGGGATTAGAAGACTTAGAAGTGGAAGTGAAGAAGAATCAACAGTGGGATAGATGAGCTTTAAAGTTCTGTGCCTTGGCTGTTGCTCAGAGGAAATACCAATAAATGCTGCATTTCCCTTGTTCTGTTAACTAAACACCGCACGGATGTAAACATCGTTGCTGGTAGCTCAGCAGCTGACTTTACAAGTAGGCCTTATTTTGTCAAAACTTCCCCCATTTAGGATTGAAGGAAGAAGAATGTCAGCTTCCTACTACTACTTAGTGATGTGAATCTTATCAGCAGATAGCGAGAGCTGTATAATTTCCCATCAAAAGTTTGTATCGTCGCTGCCAGCTTTCCCAACATAATATAGGCTATTTACCTGGTATTAGGGGGCACTGCCAGCGTAATAGTTTTCTTCAGCAATTTGTAGCTTATATTATGCCGTGGTAGCAGAGCACTTGCAACCAGCCAGCTCTCTGTAATTAACCAACCTGTCTGAGAAGGCTTCAAATTTATTAATTTGTTAATTTTTTCTGATAGTTTAGGCAGGGGAGTAAGCTTCAATTTTTTTTAGTTCTTGTTTTCTCTTGTTACCAGCCTGTATATTACATAGTTCTTAGACTGCTGTGGTTTCACCTGAGTTTAAAGTAACTTCGAATAGCATTATGGACTGGGAGGTGTTAAGGTGGCACATGGGTGTCTAGCTGCTGTGCTCCACTTTAGATAATTTTCTTCAATGAGCAGAGCTAAACTGGATCTATCTCTACTTTCCTTCCTGCAAGCCTCTCTGTGTTAGCTGAGAGGAAGAAGCCAGCTTTTTATGTATAGTGAAATATGGATTATGATGACCAGTAAGCACTAACATTTATCTCTAGTCTTTTAGGTCAACTTGGACACTGTCCTGAAATGAAGGTGACCATGACAGTTAGGTTTGCACTCTTGCGCTTTGTCAGGGAGCTTGGGAAGAGGTGCTTGCTTTTCTCTTAGATTGGTATTATGTGACATGACTTATTTATATAAATAATGTTTTTTATACATGCTTTACTTTATAAGGGCTCCTTCCTCGTAGTATGTGCATCTTCAGTGAAAATATCTATACCCATAACTCACATTTAAAGTCAATCTATATCTATATACAGTCTATGCATGTGTAAATGTTTATTACAGGCAAGGTTGGACAGTACCATTTTTGATGACAGGTGCCTGACTATTTCCAGCTGCTCATAATTCTGTCAGATTGTGAAGGGAATTTTTCATACCATGTTCCTGATTTAGGCTGATTTTTTTCTTTTTTTGATGGGTGCAACGGAGAATTACATGGTGAAGTAGAAGTTTTTGTAATTGGTCTTAAATCAGATGGATTTTGTCTCTTGTTCCCTGTATAACATATGTATTTGAAAACACACTACCAATATTGTCATTTTTCAAGTGGAAGGCGTGTGTGAATCAGCATCCCTCCAGGAAGGGAGGTGCCTTGACTGCAGTCCCCATGTCCAGGGCTTGCTGGCAGGATGGAGGAAGGGCCATGCCAATGTCTGTGTGGACACTACTTAAAAACATGAATAATATTAGAATAAGCAAAATCTTAAGATTTTAAAGGTGTATTTAAGAGCTGTACGAGCTAGTTAACCCTAAAAGATTCAGGTTCTCATTATCACCACCATGGATTTTCACACCATGGGGTGTAAAATAATTGGTTCCCTGAGGAGAAGCAACCTGAGACAACCACCTGGGTTTTATCTGCTTTGCAGTGTGATGTGGGGACCCAGCAAGTTTAATTGTGGCTGAAGCTGGGGCTTTTCCTGGCAAGGCTGTTTGTTCTCAGCTGAAGTCCTTAGCAAGCCATGGGTGCATGCTGGGCACTCACAGATTTTGTTTTCTTGTGTGATGCACTGTATGTAATTCCCAAAGGAAGGGGAGGGTTTAGGTTTTTTTATCTTCAGTAATCTATTTGTGTTTAACTTTAGGGACACTGCTCTTCTGCCTGGCTTCTTTGGTGGGGCGGCAAAACTGCTGGGTCTCAAATGCCATTTATTAGTTCTTTTGGTTTGAGGTTTTTTTGTTTTGGTTTGGTTTTTTTACCCATATCCTAAATTTAAAAAAGTCTCAGACTTGTGCATCAGACTACCATTCCAGATAGAAAGTGTTTGAGATACAGGCAGTGTGTTTCAGATACTGAAGCATTTAGAAGAAATCTAAAAAGCTTTACGCAGGCAGGTCCTTGGAGGACTGAGTCCTCTGCTGTCCCTTGAGTGTGGATGAATGCCTCTTCCTTGAATTCTTGTACCCCATGGGGTAGCAGGTTGGGCTCCTGTTATTGGTAGGCTACCCAAGATAACTACTTCATAGCAAATAGTCACCAGCATGAAAATGTTCGGTCTTCATAAGCACGGTACGTAATTCTGTTTTAGCACTTAGAGGTGTTAACTGTGTGCTCAACAAGTTACATTTATCCAAAGATAGACATTCAGACAACAGAGAAAAATTAGATACTGTACAGGCTAGCTTTCTTCAAATTGGCAATGTTTTTCTCAGATGTGAATATTAAAAGATAAACATTCTAGCTGTTGTTGAAAACCCGAGTTACAGGCATGTTTGAAAAGTCCTATCTGTTGGACCATATTTTGTTATAAATGCTGTGCACCATACATTGCATGCAACACTTCAGTTAAACTAAAAATTCTTGAACATATAGAGGGTTTTCACAAAGGTGAATCTCAGTCTTGGTAAGGTTGGTCTCCCTGCACATCCTTGGTAGATGATGGGAAAAGACACATCCTCCAGAGGATGTCTTGGAGCGGCTTTCTCTTTGTGGTGGCTGTGGAGGGTGCCTGAGGAGATGAGCCTCACTGGTCTTGTTAGTCTTGGATGGTAGGGAAGTATTCCTAAGGGCTTTATTCAGTGTTGTATGGAAATTGAGATATTCCAGCATATACCTTTAATTTTCAAATGCTTGTTAGTTTCCTGAAAGTGTTGGCTTTGTGATGATTTTTCTGCTTATGGAATTAACTTCAGGACATTTAGGGAACAGCTTCACTCATAAGGAAAACAGAGAAACCTCTTTAAGAGAATAATAATAATAATGTGTGGTGATTTTTTAGCTGCAGTCTCTTGGTGTCTTAAAATGAACATATGCTTGTTATGGAATTAAGCGCTTATTTTTCAGCACCCGTATACACAAGAAATACCACGGATTTTAAAGCCATGAAATTCAGGCTAGAGACTCTAAAGTATGTATTGTGTTACCTGCCACTAACTCAGTCAACAATGGAGGTAGTGTTCAAAAAATCTAGACGTATGTTTTGTCTATGAAAATGTGCTGTCAATATTACAGTATTGTGAAGTCACATATTTTCATGTTTTAGGACAGAGTAGTAACATTTACAGCACAGACTTGAAAAAGACAGAGATACATCTGTAGTTAGTATTTTAGTAATGGTTGTTAAAGAGGAATTTCATGACATGAAGGTCCGGACAAGAACACCCAAAATATACTATTTCTTGAGCAGACAAGCAGTTTCATCATGAGGTAAATTCTGCAGTTCAGCTCCTTCTGAAATAAAATTTAGGGGGTTGTACAAATGCTTTCTTTTGCAGTCAGCTACATATGGAGACAAAAATCCATTTGGATGGAGAGGGAATTACTGAGTTTTCTTCTGTTGTGGGTTTTGGTTTTTTTTTTTTTTTCCAGAAGATACGCATATATTGCCAAGATTGCTGAGTCACTCCCAGGTGACCTAAGGATAACCCCAAACTGGTCTACTTTACGTTTTTCATAATCAAAATTTGGTCTTTCAACTCACAGTGTATTTTGTTCATTGTGTTTCATAACTTAGAAAAGACAGAGGGATGCAGAAAAACTTTAATCTTATCATTGCTAACCACTATATTCTTAAAATGGGAGAGAACTATTGTGTGGAGTGCAGTGGCATGAAAACTGGAATACAACATTATGGCAATCTTTAAATCTTTGGAAAACAAAATGGGTTTAACAGTTAGATTAATTAAAAGATTAAAAGATATTGTGCCAACCAGCTTAACAACTAGAGAAAGTTAGGGTATAAGATAGTCTTCTCATACTAAACTAACTAGTACAATTGTACCAACTGAATTTTCTGTAGAGCATCAACAGAACAAAATGGATCACGTTTGGAGCAGCGAGGCTAGCAGTGATCAGCCCACTTTGTGTAGTATGTCATGGCTGAAGCACAGTGATTGTCAGTTACTCAAACTACATAGGTGGACTAAGCGCTGTATTTCTAAAAATTAGCTTTAGGTACCTATTTTTGACCTGATTGGAGAGGATGTCATATGATCAGTCACCATTTAAAATTATTTGGAATAATTATTTCAGGAGCTAGCCATATTTGACTGTGTATATTAAAAATCTTATAGCAATATTCCTCTTTTTTTGCAGTCCAATTATTATGACCTCATCAGCTGTTGAGAAAATACTAAGAAAAGACAATAGATGCATTTTTGTATTCCAGCAATTTTAAATGTAAAAGCAATGCTTCGATCTGATGACTGATTTAAAAATTCGATCGGATACTCATAATATGTCATGATCACGTAAGTTAAACAATTTGAATCGTTTTTCTCCTTTTTAGGAGAAGCATCTTCGCATACCTTCATTCAGATTCCTCCTGATGAGGAAGGCAGTGGGTTAAACCTATGGTCTGTGATGTCAGTTATTCAACAAAGATGTGATCTGGAGGTGCAGCTTGGAAAAAAGTAGCGCATTGAGTATTTTGTGGTTGTTAAGCTAGCAGACCGAAGCAGTCTTGGTCTCCAGGGAATCTGGAGGAGGGGTGTAAGTGTCACTTCTGGAAAGAAGTCATTTCATTGAAATATCACTGCAACTCAGCTCCAAGCTGCAACAGCAATGTTTTGTGTCCTCAAGTGCCTTTAACTTGTCAGCAGTGTGGTTATTACTGATGAATCCGACAATACTGTTGCATTTTATCAAAAGCATAACGTAACTCAGCTGCCTAACCCTTGGTGTTTCAATTTTGTACGTAAGTACATGTTACTAAATAACACAGGGCTTAGAATTAAGCTGAAATGAAACATTACTAGAAAATTGTCTGAAAATAATTATTTTGTGTCTTCGTAAAGAAACAGGAAAAGCCAAATATTCAGCTTTTAAGTATAGTTCGGTTCCATTTTGGAAAAGAATGGACAGAAATTTGATTCCTTATTTGCATATTTAAAACAAATTATTTTGCACTTTTTTTTTTTTTTAAAGTGAACGTTCTGTTGATACCTATGTGCAATAGTGATGTTAATAATTTCCTGTGACCAATATACATTTTAAAATAGCTTTTCTTTATAACCATACTTCAGAGAAACATTTGTCTGGAAATCGAATTCTAAGTAATCCAAGAAGAAGCAGCCAAGAGACAGGACTGAAATGCTGTCTTTTGACAAGAGTTTGAAATCCTTTTATTCATTGATAGAAAAGCTTTCCTTAAAAATAATTTCTGTTACTCTTAACAGTATACTTCCAACCTCATACCTAGTTTTCAGTTCTGTAATAGAATTTCACTATTTCAACTAAGTAGAATGAAAACCACAGATTGGGCACTGGGATATAGTAAAACAAACTAATCTTACTAAAGATACAGGGAAGCTTTCTTACGGTGGGGTTGTTTTGGGGGTAGGATTATTTCTTGGGGAAAGAAGAAGGGATGGAGCCCCGGAGTGTGCCATCCTTGTCAACAGGTCTGCTTTTCACTAAGTGAACAGGTGTGCTGATGTAAACTGAGTAAAACAACATTTTTTTCCTGAAAATTAGATTAAATGTAATTTTTTTCTTCTGATAACAGATACACAGCTTGGCTATTTATAGAATTATTATCATATGACATTATATATTTTTTATCACTCATAGTAATGTGTAAGATGGAGTGAAAAGAAATACAATGCCAGAGTCCAGATCAAACTGTAAGCAACTCCAATTTGAGGAAAATTGAGAAGTTACAAGAAACAGCATTATAACCTTTTACAGTTACACTTCTCAGACAATGTCACATGAATGCCTTCCTATTACAGAACAGAAATGAAATATTTTAGACAAAAATATATCAGTGGAACTACACCAAGAATTAATTAGGTCTTGTGATCCAGATCTTTCAAATGGCTTGCTTCTATCACTGTGATGAATCTACCCTTTGGGGCAAGATCTTCAATTCATTTTAAGTAAACCATGGCTGCTCAGTCTAGGGGTTATGGGTCTTTTGTGTACAGCTGAGTGTTCAAAGGGTCTGTGAAAGGAATAACAGCTTATTTAAATTTTCTTATTTCTTTTTTTTTGTTCAGAGTGGTGAGTAGTTTTTTGTTCTGTCTTGAAGAAAATGAGGTTAACCACTGTAGTTCCTCTTAACATTTCTTTCTCTGATTTGTGGTAGGTAAAAAATAATGAAGCAGTATTTTAGTAACTAGCTAATGGCTTAGAAAAACTTGTTAAATTGCAAGTTGAAGGGTTTAGAAATGTAAATTTGCTAATGTTGTTGCAGAACTGACTACAGTCTGTCTATGAAACTATCAAATGACCAGAAATTAAGCATGTGGTAAATGTGGTTGGAAATAACAATTGTCCATCATTTGTCTTTCCGGGGGGAAAAAAAACCCACCTGAATTTAAACTCCCTAATTCCCATCATCTCCCAAATTCATGAACTTGAAAAAGTAGTACTAAATATTTCTCCTTCATCCTCAGGAAAGAAAGAAACAATTCTATAGGTGTTCTGTTAAAGAGGACAATATAGTTTTGTCAAAAATACTCAGTAAAATGTGATAAAAGATAATACACGATTTTGCGTGTCTGTGTCTGTTCAGTTAGTTTCTTGTTTGTTTGAAGTAAACTTGAGAAGGCATGAAATACTGTGAATTAGAAGAATTCCAAGATGGTAACCAGTAAGTTGGTAATAAGCAGTTAGCTTTTTGGTGCATTATACGTATCCATGCCTGTATGGGAAAGCAACCAGAGTGCTGTGCTTAACTGAACAAAATTTCTGGAAAAAGGAGGGTATGAGAAAGTGACAAAAATAGACAGTTGGCTTATACATTATTTTTCTGTTATTGTTGCGCTTTTGGTGCATCAGGGACTGGTCACCGCTAAACACAATGGCCCCAATGTCATCTGTTCCTGTTTATTTACAGTTCTCTTAATTGACATCACTGAATGTGATGAATTAAGCAATACTGATTTGGAGAGACGTTTGACTTTCATATGAACTTACTCGTACATTCATCTCAGAGCTGTATCAACTGACTAGCAGAGTCTTATTTATGCTTAGCATCAGTGTGAGTTTTCAGCATGGGTTTCAAGGAGATATCTACCAAAAATTAAACATTTTCTGCTTTTCCTGCCAACAGTACACTGCTGTCATCAGTGTTTTAGACTGGGTACCAACGGCAGTTATAGTTTCCCTGTGTTGTCCTTCACAGCCATCCTGACACATTTGCTGTTCAGTTTGTTTAAATTACCTGTACATTAACGTCGTATACAAAACTAAGCTGAGATGCTGAACATTTCTGCTCTTGTTTTGATTCAGCTGATTATATTAATATCTTCCATGACAGAATATTTTTGTTTGGTTTCTGTGTATTTTGGTTGCATATATGAATATATGAAAAGATTATATTAATACTTGTGCTACAATTTAAAAAAATACATTTAAATTCATTCAAGTTAGAAAGCTCAGTGATTCTAAAATAAAATAATAATGGGTTATTTATTACAGGATCAAAATGATCCTTAACACCACATTAAGTGCCAGTTGTATCTATATTTCATATTCATATTTCCACACTTGAACTTGAGGAGTGAATACATCTTGGTCGCGTTTAGATGAAATGTAAAATGATACTGCATATATAATACAGCTAGTTCTCGGAATTGCTCTATATTAGATTTCTTATGAAAATAGCACTCTTGATGAAAAACCTGTATTTCAGAGAAACTGATTTAAGTGTTATTATTTTTGAAGATCTTGCCAAAATTCTCATGACCTAACTTCTCCCTGAAGCAGGATTCAGTAAGAGGAAAAAAAGCTAAAGTATGTCTGGCATTGCTTACAATAGTTTAGCGTACGTTAGCAGTTTTTTCTGATTATCATTCAAAATCAGATATAAATTTTTTGAATAATCAAAAGCAAAGCTTTCAGTTGTATCATTAAAGTAATTAGAGTCTCAGCAAAAGGAGTATGAGAAGTAGGAGTTCCTACACCATACAGTACTTTAAACAAGTGCTGCTTAGTCTTTGGACTTTTGAGATCTGGTGTAAACACAAAGTTTCTTGGGTATTTTTAGTTGGTTTGTTTTTTCTTGACCTTGAACCCAGAAAAATAGTGCATACAACTTGCAGTTGCAATACCTTGCAGCCAGTTCTGCAGTAAGATGTTTCTGGTCATGCTGTTCAGCTTGTAGGACTCGTGAAGTCAGGTTAGAGGTTTGTTCTCCCAGAATGCTCTGAGACACATTTGTGCTACAAAATCTTACCAGTATGAAAATTTTTAATCATACTGATGCTGCTAATTCACTTTCGTGTGTTCACCCTGGCCTGCCTGTACTGCTACATTCACGGTGCATCACACTCACCGTGCATCAAGCCGTGTGGCAAAAATGTGTGAACCTTCTAGGTAGGCATTGCAGTGCCCCTCCAGAGAACACCCCGTTTTACCCTAATATTAGGGAATAAGGACCATTTGTCAGAGGCTCTGTCAGCCTGTAATTATCAACAGGCTGTTGCTTCCAGCAGTATATGGAAGGGTCACAAGTCGGGCTGAGAGCAAAGCGTTCTCAGGCACACCTCACTCGTGTGTGCTATGTGACAGTAGGTATTGGGAAAGCACAGTCACATCTGCAGTAGGAATAGTGAGAGGAAACATCGTTAAAAGGGAAAATCGACTTTTTAACTGTTTCAGACTCTCCCTGTGGAAATAATCTATTTTGAAGAGACGGACTCAAACTAGCACACTTGACAGCACTGGCAAGCACCTGGGCCTTACTAGGTCTAGCTCCACACCTTCATCTAAACCAGAGTTATTAATGCAGCTCCTTTTTTATCCTGACACTATTGCTGTGTTCTCAACAAACTGTTACTCCCTCTTCCTCTTTGATGCCAGTTTTAGCATCATTAAATCCTAAAATAGAGGTTTAAACTTGCCTGCATCATGGACACTGGTCCCAGTAGTTTCATTGTCCTTTAGAGGCACCATGCTGTCTCTGTCTGGAGTCCAGCAGGGACTTTTACTTGCGTGGTCTTCACAGCACAACACACCAGTACTGCGCTCATGTTTTGCCACAGAAGACAGGACACAAGGACACTTGTCTCCGAATAAGCCAGTAGCAGGAGGGATTGGCTTGTTGCTTGATGCAGCTGAAGGTGTGGGTACCCACCACCTCTAGTAATTCAGCAGCAAATGGGACTCTCCAGCTAACTCAGCAGATTTAGGGCTGATGTAGAGGAGGTTTATGGAGGAGACTTGGATGATAAGGGAATGAGTGGACAAGAGTGGCCATAGATGTGTCTTATATGTGAGGTCCAACTTCTCTCATCCATCACCAGGTAGATTTCATCATTCATCATCAAGTAGACTTCTAAAACATTAGAAGTCTCCTTTTGGTGGAAAATTTTAGTAACGTGATAAACTTCTTACTTTGGATAAAAATAAGGATTCCTTACTCTAAGCAAAATACCTGAAATTAAATGCCCAGATTAGTGAATGAGCTGGATAAGGATTTTTATAGATAAAGTCAAAGTCCTTTCTTTGTAAAATTCTTGGATTGCAAATGGAATTCTTCTGTGAGCTTCCATCATAAACCACTTCTTGTGGTAGCCTATGTGTTGCAGATTTTTATATTTCAGATACTGTACTAATGCAATAACTAACCTTTTTTATTTTTTATTTACTTTGTGATTTCTGTATTGTAAAAACCAGTCTAACCCATAGCTAGTTTTAATTTTTTTAATATAGTAATCTATTTTTACATTGTCAAGAGTGGCGCTGGTAAAGAATGACCACAATAAGTTTCTTTCAAGAATACCTTTTCAATTAATAATTGTAAAGATATATGATAAATTCAGTATTCTAGCTACAAAAGCAAATACAGTTTTCCATTTTTAAGGAGGTAAGATACTGTACAAAAGTATTAGACCATTTAAACTTTCCTGTTTCATCTTATTATGAAAAACAGGGAAAGCAAATTGCAGATATTCAGAGTGTCAAACTAATGGAAGTATAAATGATGAACAACTTATAATGCATGCAGAAAGAAGGCATGGTTTGCTGTGGGTCTGTGAAAAAAGAACTGAATAATTAATCAGGATAGAATAAATAAGAATATTTTTAATGCAGCAGTTGCAGGTTTGTTTATTGATCTACCTGGTATAAGTTCTTAAAACCATTGGATAGTGCAAGCTAGAAAATGTAATATCCCTAAAACACTGAAAATGCTTTATTTCTGGTTTTGGGACTTCAATGCCCATCAGCGAAGATAATCCCAAACAAACAAACATGAAAACAGAAAAAAAGCCTAGTACATTACATAATGAAAGATAGAAGTTGATGTTTCTGTAACACCTAAGACTGGACTATTGCAGAATGCCTATAACTGTAATATTCCTACAATTATTAAGCAGTACTTCAAATGTCAGTAAAATTGACCTACTATTACAGCCACTCAAACTTTGCATCATTCTGTTCTCCTTCCCAGTCAGAAATACAAAGCAGAGATGGTTTTGCACGAGTGGTATAATTAAATCTCAAATAATTAGGTCAGTTAAAATCCACACATTGAATACTTTACCCCAAAACATCATGGTCCACAATCAAAAAATGGCCAACATTAGTAAATGAATTTAATTTTGAGTAACTAGCCTGAAGCAAAGGCTAGTTCCCTTCTGGTTGAGACCTTTTTCTCCGGAAACCACGAGAACCAAGATTGAGTAAATCAGTCTGGATCAGTTGTTATGTAATCACCTCCACAAGACCTTGCTTTTCTTCCCCCTTCATTATTACAAATTATTTCTCTGATACCCATCTGATAGCACTGCTCAGATGTTTTGGCCACCCTCTGGGCAGCTCTCCAGGATGGAACTTCAGTCCTCAAGCAGAAAGCTTTCTGAGGAGGCTGTAGAAGCTCTCCAGTCTCATGTGTTGCCTTCATCTGGCTCCTTTCTACATATCTTCTTCATCCACATAGTTGTACAAAACCCACTCGTCTTAAAAAGTGGTCACTTTGGAGCAGTATGCCTTTCACAGGAATTGGCAGCACCTCTGAAAGTAATGCGTTTCATTACACGTGTGAAGTAGACTTACGGTCATTCATTGCTATGTCTGTAGCTCAGGAGACAGAGAATCACCCTATGCCCATTTTACCAGTCCTGGAGAGTTGTGCACTCTCTGAGGTTCACTGAGGTTCACTCTCTGAGTTGTGTACTCTGAGGTTCACTGAGGAGCAGTATCTACCAGATCTCTCTGGTATCACTGCTAAGTCAGATTCAAAAATAAGAAAAAAAATAATTCTTTTTAAGAAACCATTATTGAGACAATTATGAAAATGTTATCTTCAGGCATATTTCTTATAACGCCTTGTTAGGAGGTTTAATGGCTAACATAAATCTTAACATACAATTTTAATCCTTTTCTTAAACTATTAAGTATATTTTGCCATTTTTCTTTTTTAAAGTGCAGGAAATGGCATGAATTCAGTGCAGGCAGATCCCTATATCCCTGTAGGAGCACTGCATCCTAAGAAGTCATTCCCTTCTTCTCTTACATCCTTTCGTAACCTGGGGGCTCTGTCAGAGGCCACATTTGTGGAGGACATCTATGACCCATTGAGTGTATTAAGGCACTCTGGCATGCATTAATGCCTGGTATAGTTTAGTTTAAATAATGTGAGCAGGAGTGAGGGATCCTGGGATGGGAGGCTTCTGAAAACTGGTTGTGTATGAGAGGAGGTGCTGCTTAGCTCTTTTTCTGAGATCTCGCAACTTTGACAGTGTTCTGCCTATCTGACTTCATGCTGTTGAGATGCGTTTGCCCAGTGATTTATTACAGTCTGTTCAAATGCTTTGTTCTGTGGCTTTGGCTCCACTGGACATTTTACAGTGCATATTACATGGCTGGTGAAGATGGACACAGCTAAGGTAGCATAGGGGCAATCAGGAATTAATATGCAAGGGGGGATGATACTGTAATAAGGTTCATCATTATTAGTGCCCCTTTAATGGGCTACTCCTTCTTAGTCAGAGACTGGAGTGCAGGCTATTTTGGACATTTTAAGGTGCTCAGGCTTTTAACATCATTGATTTTCTTCATCAGTGATGCTACTGTTGTCATTCTTCATCTAGAAAACCTGTACATATGGAGGTAAGATCCAACACACTTCACTCAAACTGTATCTACACCTATTCATGATTTTAATTGACATTGTTACCCAATGCTCAGTTTAAACAGGTCATTTTTGTGCTTAAAAAAAAAAAGCTGAAAACTTTTATCTTCTGTTTTCCTTTGGAAATGTAGATAATCTGAAAGTAATTAGAGGACATTCACCGAAGCCATGCAAAAGAAAGGAAGGGTAACAAAATTATTCTGTTCTTCAGGAGTTACTTCTGTGCATTCACACCACTTGCTTATTTCCCCCTCTGTCTGGGAGGCCAAGAGACTGCCACTGATCTGAGAGAAGTACCTGACTCCTTCCAGGGACTCGCATGATATTGTGTGCACCTAAGCAGCATCATATGCCAGTCTCATGAACTTCAGGCAGTGGCCAAAGAATAGCAGTGGCTAGCGGAGAACCGTCTTTATTTGCTACAGCTTTATAGGCTGGTGGTTGGATTGGTTTGTGGTAGCCTCTCATGAGAAGGTATTACAATTTAAAAGCATTTGCTGCATCCAACTCACCTGCCTGGCTTTCTCTGTCAATTGCAATTATATAGTATTTTAACACTGATCCTGCAGACAAGATCCTTGCATAAATAAGACTGTTTATTACAGAGTTTTCTAGTGAATTGAAGTGTTGTACTCAGTTCTGAAGCCAGCATGTTTTGCAGTCTTTGTATTTTAATGATATGTTCTAGACTTCTGTTTGGAAAGAACATACAGCTTAGATGCTAAATATGCTACTGGTAGTTGTTCAGAAGTTTGATTCCAAAGCATAGTTTAAGCCATTGAAAAGTCTTGTGTTAATTAACTATTTCCTTTCTGCTTGGTTTAAAAAGGTCAGCCCTTCTTTGTGCCAGTTTTCAAAACTTTCCAGCATTATTCTTTAATTTCCTAGATAGTGTGCCACGACACCTGGAAATACAATTTTCACATCTGCATCTTTTGGATATCAAGTGTGCGCGGACAATAGAGTGATAAGTTAATAAACGCAAGCCATTCATATTCTGTAGGGCAGGTGTTGGCAGGTCATTAGTAAGCTGCAAGTGGCTCTCGATGCATTGTGTGTGGGTGAGTACTTTCACAGAAGATTGTAAGCCTTTATGGGTGATTCAGCCTTGTGCCCTACAGAAACATATTGCAGGAAGGAAGACTGCTAGAAATTAAAAGTAATTCAGGTTCCAATACATGACAACAATAACAGTTTGGCTTCCCTTTTTGTGGCAATCTCCTGCTTGTAAATTGCCAGAAGCAATATTCTTTACTTGCTTATTCAAACTGAAGGATTTGCAAAGGTAACTAATTTCATCCTCTGACTCATGTCTTAGAAACCCTTTTTTTCTTTACCCTCCAAAAACATAACCTGAATTCTTCTAATTTGCCATGGTGGTTATTTGTGGGGTTGGGAAAATCATAAGCATTACCAGCAGAATCGTAAGCATTCCTTCTTGTACTGTTTATAGCAGAATCCTGATTTGAAGCTTGATGTAGTTCTGAAAGAATATTACAGTCTGCTAAGATTATCTTTAAAGTGCTTGGAAATTGCTGATAAAATGCATAAATTTCTTTATGCTATATGTATATCCTTGTGCATGTGTGAGGATGTTTATACACATAATACAAGAAAAAGTGTGCAAGGTACATTCACGTTTGTATATATATAAACACACTCAGATGCAATATTTTTAAAAACCTAGTAGAGATTTATTTGACACATATTTGTATATCCATGTGATCTCTAGCATCCTTCCCCTCAACATACCTTTGTTATTTTAATAAATCATTATACTTGTATAAATGAAGACTTAACACTATACAATTTTAATTTACCTTCAGATGAAACAATGACATCATGACATATCCAGAGAATTACTTTCTGCATTTTGGTCAGGTTTTGGGGGCTTTTTTGATTTGGGTTTTTTTTTTTTTTCTGTTGGGTTTAATGCCTACCATGCAATGACAAAGGTTTATTCTCCCTTTGTTCTTTTCAGAGTGCTGCAGCAGCTCCCAGTCCAGTGCTAGGAAACATTCCCCCAGGAGATGGCATGCCAGTAGGTCCTGTACCACCGGGTTTTTTTCAGGTATTCAGAAAAATTATGATTACAGGAATTTTAGGATAGAAAATCCTCCATAACACTGTTTACAAGTCTATAGAGAAGGTCCTGTTCTAAACTATGTCTTACTATATGGTGCAATACTTGAGAATTTATTTTTTAACAGAAGTGAATAAGTGGAAAGGAAGGGATCTCTCTGACTGACAAGTATTTCATTTATGAAATAGTACAGTACAACTCATTTCAAAATTTCAAGGATAAGAAATGGTGCCAGTTTATAAGTGGAGACTGAAAATGCTTGAATATAATTTTAAAGTAATTTCTTGTGATAATACACATACATTGCATTGAAACTTTAAAGTAAGAACGTTGTTGGTCATGTTTAGCTCTGTGGTAAAGCCACAGGCCGGATTTTTAAGATGCTCAAGTTTCAGTGGGAATTAGACCTAGGCAATTAAGAATATCCCACTGAACATCTCCTTGCACATTGGAGGTCTTAAGCCTAATGCCTAAAAAAACAAGCCAAGGATTTAGACCATGTGTTGCTTCTATAAAGTTTTGTCATAAATGAAACTAAATACACAGTTAGCACTTTGGACGTTGACAGGACAGAATACTATGATGGAAAAAATTGCAGGTTTTAGTGCAAGGCCAACCTAACAGTTGTAATCCAAGATGCATCTCCTCTTCACTAAAGCTTGGTTGTTTTTCTTTACACTGGCAAACTGTGGCTGTGCAGCAGGAGCAAAAAGTAGCAGCATCTCTAGCATTGAAACAGCTCTTTAGGAAGAACAGAAATTTCCACTTCACAGACTTGATCTCATGATGTGAAAGAAACAACCCAGATTTCCAGGATTGTGATGTGGGGAGAACGTCATCATAGGATGTTCTGTAAATACCAAATGCTGAAATCCAAGTAGAGAAAAGTGTCTTTCTCCTTCTTCTCTGAGATACACAGACAAAAGAAGCATATTTCATCTGGAAAAAAGGAAGAAATGTTTTATTTATTTTTTTATCCAAATGGTGTTTGCACAAAAATGGCAGAATATCAGCAGTCTTTATTTGCACTATATGTACGTGACAAAGTTATTATGTGTGGTCTTCCTTTTCCTACAGTCACAGAGGGAAAAACTGCTATCTGCAGTATTGATGCCTACATAAAGAAACCCTGAACCTGGCATGAACACGTTGTTTCCTTCATCAACTCAAAAGCCGAGGCGTAATTTTTAATACATGAATGAAAAGTTACTTGCAAGTGAAGGAGAAAATACCTTACTGTTGCCAGTCACAAAATCCTCAGGAGTTGGCAGAACTAATTAATTATTTTATTTCTGCTTTTACTGTTTTTAACAGCTGATTAGGTAAATTTTTTTTAAAACACAACTTTATCTTAATTTTTATATTGAATAATATTTCACTTTATTTTAGCTGTCTACTCCAGTTGTAATGTCAAAGGAATTTAAAGTTTGTTTTCTTTTACTGTCTTTGAGGACAATTAAGAGGGGAAAGGGGTTCAGATAGGGCAAGTATGTGAAACACAGAGGAGAGAGTAACTATTTCAAAGGTTTTGTGGGAGTTTTGTTTTTAGAAGTGTGAAAAGACTTCTAGCCACTCTAGATCTTTAAAGATGTAAGAAAGACAGGATGATAGAAAGTTAAGTATGGTTAAACTTCCTTGTCTTTCAGTATCTGACTTAAGTCTTGCTATCTGACTTAAGTCTTACTTGAAGCCCCACCAACAGCCGACTCTTTTTGCAAGGCCTGGGATGGAAAACAAACAGGGAAAATCCATTTTCAGTGTAACATACTTTATGACATTAATCAGAGCTATCATGAACTCAACAGCATAGCCAATGAGTCTTCTGCAAGGCAGGTTCCAAGAGCTGGTCTACACAGTCTGTTCTGGTCTCCTCAAGACATCACCCTTCACCTCTCCTTGAAACTGCTGGGTCTGTGCCATCATGTCTCTCTGTAACATGCAATACTCAAGATTAGTCCCATACGGTTTTAATTGATAGATATCTACTTTCCTCAGTTGAATGACCTTGTCAACAGAAGAAACATTTTTCAAGAGATTGTTACTTTTTGCTGTAGTCATCTGCTTAAGAGTATATGTAAAGAAATAACATGCTAGTTAGCAAATCCAACTGCAAGTTCGATAGTGGATGAATTGATGTGGTTGGGAGCAATCCCAGTAAGGGGACCTAAGCCAAAATCCAGTCAGTTACATAACAATGTGCTGAAACTGTAAGGTGTGTATAAAGCAAGTATGTACAGACAGTCCATGACAATGTGTTGCTCTGTTGGAGTGAGTGTTGTCAAGAAGCAGTTAATACCTGGTTGTAATACCTTCAGACAGAGCTGAATCTTACCAATGTCAATTTATCTGAAGACAAGAAATTATATTGGCAGACATAGCCGTGTATGTGAACCTTGAAAATTGAGGAGCATCATCTGCTGCCATAAAAAGCAGGTGAAATGACAAGCAAGAAAGAGAAACTTGTGATCAAAACTTCCTACTTCTTTCATAGGTGCTTTCTTTCTAGTACACCTTTAACTAGACAGTCGGTTTCTGTATACTCTTCAGCAAGTCGTCTGATCTCACTGATCACAAGAATAAACCAAATCACAGAAAACATGTTCATCTGTCTTGATGTGAATACAGAGAAACTTCAGCCTTTCTATGAACTGCCAGTCTTCTTTCACTAAGAGTTTGGAATTTAGACCTGCAATTTACTCCTATTATGAAAGTGAACAATTCAGGTTTTTAAGATTCAGAAGATTATAGAAACAGTGAGAGAATGGTGCTTATATCTATATTTAGTTCACTAAGACTTTGCACTACGAAAACATAGTAACATTTCAACACCTTTGCAACCTAAGATTTATCTAGAAGGTCATCCTGGAATGATAAAGGTGCCTTTTGCTTTCATGAAATGTTTGGATTGGCCTAAGGTAAAGCTGTTGACAGCCATTACCTTCCAGCTCTGCTTGGCTAACTCAGAATTGCTAAACAATTTAATGTCATTTCATTTCTCATCAGTAGTGTCTCTTGGTTTTGTACTGCAACTCTACTTCGGTGTGCAGCACTAACCACTAACTGGGATGTAAGCGAAATGGATGCTTTTGCTGCTGCAGTTACTTCTTACCAGACAAGTTAGGGGAAGGTGGCAACTTAGATGGGGACTGTGCTGGGAACCAAGAAACACTACCTGGGTTACAGTTTTATTGGCACTGCTGACCACTAGTGTTATTTCTGTGACCTTTATTGTTTAGAAAAGAAAATAAATATCTTTTATTTTTCAGAAAAGAAAATAATCAGTACACTAGTATAGCATGTGGAGGTAGAAGTATGGTTTCTCAGACAGTATCTGGTAAAACACTCTTCTTAAAATGAGGTTTTCACATATATGTAGGCCACTAGCACTAACATTAATTAGCAATCTCTGGCATTTTATGCCTGGTCCACAGCGGTGGACTTCCGAAGCCAACAGTTGAATTTGTCTTGTATCTCTTTGTACTTGTAGTATTATACTTCAGTTCAGATGATGGATGATGATCACTACAGTGCTGACAGTCCAAAAAGGCAACACCTTGCAATGATACAGTGAAAGAAAGGTGGTAGAGTTGTGCACAACTATTATCATCAAATTAAATGACTTTTTAAAAAAAGTGTCAAAAACTAAATTTGAAAGTCAAGGAAACAGTTTTATGTGGTGTTAGGATGTGTCTTAATTTCATCTACTGGTGTGTATGTATTTTAATATAACTTTAAATTTCATAGCTATGTATATTTTTATCATTACCTTCTTTCAGTACATAGAATAGGTGATACTCTGGAAATAAATAGAAGTTACACAGTAACTGAATCTGCTCTTGGTTCATATGCAGCAAAACTGAGTGTGAGACTGCATACAGGAGGAGGGACAATAGTTCTGTCATACAAGACTCCTAAACCCAAAAAAGTTTGAGTGGATTTTGTCTCAGGCTGAAATAACTGGTCAAGTGCAGTTCAATGGGGGTGATGTCTGGTGGGTCAGTGGCTAAGTTGTTTTCTTGAATATGGATCCTCAGAGAAGGTTAATCGTTGGTTGACTTTAGTAAGGTCTTTGACACCGTTTCCCACAGTATCTCAGGGTGAAACTGGCTGCTTGTGGCTTGGATGGGCACACGCTTCGCTGGGTAAAAACTGGCTGGATGGCCGGGCCTAAAGAGTTGTGGTGAATGGAGTTAAATCCAGTTGGTGGCCGGTCATGAGTGGTGTCCCCCAGGGCTCGGTTTTGGGGCCACTCCTGTTTAACATCTTTATTGATGATCTAGACGAGGGGATCGAGTGCACCCTCAGTAAGTTTGCAGATGACACCAAGTTGGGTGGGAGTGTTGATCTGCTCGAGGGTAGGGAGGCTCTGCAGAGAGACCTGGACAGGCTGGAGCGATGGGCTAAGGCCAACGGGATGAGCTTCAATAAGGCCAAATGCTGGGTGCTGCAGTTCGGCCACAACAACCCCCAGCAGCGCTACAGGCTTGGGGAGGAGTGGCTGGAGAGCTGCCAGTCAGAGAGGGACCTGGGGGTGTTGATTGACAGCCGGCTGAACAGGAGCCAGCAGTGTGCCCAGGTAGCCAAGAAGGCCAATGGCATCCTGGCTTGTATCAGCAATAGCGTGGCCAGCAGGGACAGGGAAGGGCTCTTACCCCTGTACTTGGCACTGGTGAGGCCGCACCTTGATGACTGTGTTCAGTTTTGGGCCCCTCACTACAAAAAGGACATTGAATGACTCGAGCGTGTCCAGAGAAGGGCAACAAAGCTGGTGCAGGGTCTGGAGCACATGTCGTACGAGGAGTGGCTGAAGGAACTGGGGTTGTTTAGTCTGGAGAAGAGGAGGCTGAGGGGAGACCTCATCGCCCTCTACAACTACCTGAAAGGAGGTTGCAGAGAACTGGGGATGAGTCTCTTCAACAAAGTAACAAGCAATAGGACAAGAGGGAATGGCCTCAAGTTGCACCAAGGAAGGTTTAGAGTAGATATTAGGAAGCATTTGTTTCCAGAAGGGGTTGTTGGGTGTTGGAATGGGCTGCCCAGGGAGGTGGTGGAGTCCCCATCCCTGGAGGTGTTTAAGAGTTGGGTTGACCCAGCGCTGAGGGATATGGTGGAGTTGAGAACTGTCAATGTTAGGTTAATGGTTGGACTAGATGAACTTCAAGGTCTTTTCCAACCTTGGTGATTCTGTGATTCTGTGAACCAGACTGCGAGCCTGGATGCTAAAACATGATGTGCAGTTCATCCCTAAGTTACCCATGTTTTTCCTGGGTAAACCAAGACAAGTCATTTCAATTCTCTTTCTTCATGTTACTCCACCTGTTAAAACAGAATGTAGTCAGTGACAATCCTTTTAAAAGGTTATTAATTACTTGGGCAACAGAAGTCATAAAACTATATTAGATTGAAAAGGGTAAGGTGGCTGTATACATTTCTGAATTGCTCATCTAACTCCAGTCTGAGTCTTGAAACACATCATCAGTTTACCAGTTTTCCTCTCTAGACAACATCCTGTACATGAAGCTAAGGTGTGAGGAAGGCACTTAGCTACTATGGTAATACTGTCATTTAGGACATTTTCTGTGCTGTTTTTTAGCATCAGAGTTACTCTGTTGGTAGTTTCTTCATATGCCATCCACAGAGATCAATGTGACCCAGTCTTTGTCCCTCTTTTTGGAGTCCTATCTGACATTAAAATAGGGTAACTAGAGGATTATTACTTACATTACTTATTCAGATTATAATAATTATTTACCTTTGGGTCTAGACATTAGAGGATGCATATAATGTCAGCAGCCAGAGCTTTACAAATTGTTCTAATAAACTTATTTACAGTGAGTTAAATTCATCCACTTGTGATCAAAGAGGATTAGGGAATGAAATTCAGAGTTGCAGATTTTCACAGCCAATATTCCAGTGTCTGGCCTGAGGACAGCCAGCATTTTTCACCAGGGTTGGTTATGTGTAGTTCAGAATTGTTACTTGTGAAAGCCTTCTTAGATACAGGCAGAGTAATGTCCTCAAAGTGTTCAGTACTAGCCTCACTTCCTTCTTCTTGAGGACAATGAGGTTGGAAAAATATGATGTTTTATACTTGCACATCATGGTACAGTATGTATTTAGAAAATAACAGCATGAACATTTGGAAATATTGTCACAGAAATTTTGAAGCCTGGATACACTTCTGTTCCGCAGCACGTGCCAGTGTGCCCGTGTGAAGTGTGAGGGTTGTGTTCAGGTGCAAACCACTGCTCTTCAGGTAGTGAAGTGCCAGCCTGTTTCCATCCATCTCTTCACTGATCTTTAAATTGGCCAAAAAATTTGAGATACATTGCATTTGGTTTTTTTGCAAACTATTTGTTTGATCTTTGTGGACAGTATCAGCTTTAGTAGGCAAATAAACAGAGGCCAGAGGGAAGTTTTGAGCTTGTGTTCATTGAATTATTCTGAATTTTTAAACGGAATGAAAAGTGTTGCTTTTACAGGATTTTATTTATCTTTTAGTTACTTTTCCAGTTTTAACACACCTAAATGCAGAGTTAAAATCATAGAATCATGGAATGGTTTGGGTTGGAAGGAACCCTTAAAGGTCATCTAGTCCAACCCCTGTGCCACGGTCAGGGACACCTTCCACTAGACCAGGTTGCTCAGAAGTTCTAGGTTCTAATCCAGTGGAATTCATCATGTTTCTCCAAGTTAGTGACAACTAGCACTGTTGAATATCTGACCCTGGTTGCTTACTTTTGCTCTGCAATCGTGAGAAACATTTAAATGCATGTTTAATTAAGCCCCAGTTATCTTCACCTCTTTTATTACCTGGTGGTCTAAAAGTTTGCTGTGTCTGCTTTTGTATAAGGAACCTGTCTGGTTTTCAGAGGCACTCAGGCAGGTAACATTGGGTTTGTACTTAACTCACCTGGGAAACACTGCTGAATAGTTAACTCATCAAGTGCCAGATGAGATTTAGAGGAAGCAGGTTGTCTGATAATTGACAGTTCACTTGTTTGATTTGGTAATATTTTTAGAAGTTAAGTTCTACCACTGACTATGCCTTTTCACATATAAGTAAAGCACTCTTTCTTTTAAATGCATTATTTTTTATTCAACAAATTTGTTAACATTAGTTCTAGTTGAGCTTGCCACTAAACCTGATTTCTGTAGTGCATATATATATATATTCTAAAGGAATTGTCAAATGTTTCCTTCATTCACCAATTTGTGATCATCAGATATACTTGGAATGGCATGGGAAAAATGTGTCGACACCATGTTTGAAATACAAATGTTACATATTCCTCTTATATAAAGGGGGGGGCGGGGGGGGACGGGGGAGGAGGGGGGGACGGGGACGGACGAGACAGACCAAACCCAATGCACCAAAGTAATGTGAGGCTGTCGTGCCATCTAGTGGCAGTTGTTCATTCTCATTTTAGCTCAATCCATATTATTCTATAAAGTATTATTTTTAGCCTTGTTGTGCCTTAGTAGAGGTGACCTAATGCATTAGGAGAGTATCATTACAGTAAGACACATGAACAGAGAGAACTTTTACATTTCTTTTCCTGCCTTGCATTACTATTTGCTATAAAAAATGAGTTTAAATAGCATTTAGATAGTGAAAATAAGCAAAGTAAGTTAGAGAACTAAAAATCAATAATGACGCACACCTCTTGCATTTTGAAACAGAAATAGTGAACTATTTATATTTTAAAAGAAAATGGATTTCTAAGCTCACTTTTGTGTGAGGATGTAAAATATAATGTGCTGTTTAAATTTATACTTCTATTTACAGTCTGTAGTAAAGTCATGCTATGAGACATTTTAAAAAGATAGAACTTGTATTACAAATTCAATAAATGCAGCATTTGATTAGAACAGTTAAATCTTTGCTATATACCCCCAAGAAAACTAACAAGCAAAATGATGATTGGGCTGTTTTCCAAGGGAAAGTGTAGAATATGTGTTCCTTTTTAAAAGTCATTGGTCAAAGTCTCCCAAACAAATATGGATGGCACCTTTATATATCCTCTGATTCCACAGCAGCTGGTGTAAAGACAGCCCATTTGTGGTTTCACTCAGTCCTTGCACTCACTTTAACCTAGCTCATGTGTATTAGTCTCCCAAAACTACTGCATTGGCCAGGGATCTGCTGGGAACATGATCCTCAGCCCCTTCACACTTGCAGAACATCCTCCCCAATTGCTCATTTGAACAAGCATCCAGCAGTAAGAATGATGAGGAAGGAGAAATCCTCCAGTGTCCCTTTAAAGCCATTTTGGAGTGGCTGTGTTGCTTCTGTGAATTGTCCACTGAGGGGTCGTTGTTTGCACAAGGAATGAGGATTCCTAATTCCAGCTGCTAAATTACATGACTAAAGCTGGAAGATGCAGGCATCTCTCAGACTGGTGTTCACAGGACCATAACGTGGATCTATATCGATTTGAAAATGTTTTGGGGTTTTTTTTTAAATGCCTTTGATCTCTTTCAACTATTGTTTTCCCTTAACACTCACATAGTTTCCTGGTTTTCCAGGGAATTACCGTTTTTTACCCCCCATCTTCAAACAGCCATACTTCATTAACAATGGTAGCATCCTGCTTCGTCACTTACCTTTAACTGCTGAGCCTCATGTTATTCCCACTTCTGCAGCACTGCCTTTTTTTTATTCTAAACTAAAATATACAAATCATTAAAAATGATCTGGAGCGTGACTGCAGAATTAGATGGATTTTCTACATGTTCACACCTATCCTAAATTCCAGTGGAGCAAATGAGATAATTGCAGGGGAAGGAGTGAAAAGTTAAAGAATTGGGCCCTTAGCAGAGCAGATACAGTGAAGTCTCAGAAGCTTAAAAAGTATCATGCGTTGTTAAAACATTACTGTGAGCGAAGGAAATGTCACCAAAACTACAAATACAGTTTGTGTGTAAAGCTAGCAGCTTTGGTAGGCCTTGAAATGCTTTGAAAATAGATTTTAAAGGGGATTTTTTTCCCTGGGTTTATATAATTAATTTTAGTAAGCAGAATTTTATTGTATTTTTGGAATCTCTGTTGTTTGTAAAGACATCCACCCCTGTATAGCAGACTGACAGCCACTGGGAATACTCAAGTGCATAAAACTATGTGTATGTCTAATTCTTTGTAGAATTGGGATCTGTGCATTTTTGTCCTTGCCAGTATCAGGCTGTATTTTAAAACGCTTTAATTTTTAAAATTACTTTGACTTTTTAGACTATGTGAGATTGAATTAGCATCTAGAGAGATCTGTAAGTAGTTTGTGTTTGTTCCTCTCTTTTTTGTTCATTGTCTCTAAATGCCAGGAAAAAAGTCAACTTTAAAAAGAGAAAGGTGTCCAACATCTGCTGGCTTTGATAATTCTATCCTACAGTCGTGTTAATGGTTTTACTGCTCATAACCGTTAGAACAAATTAAGACTGCTCAGCTTGAGTAGCTAAATAAGCTCTGAGCCCAGCTTCCCCTGCCGCCCCTTCCATGTGTACATCTCAAGCAGCCACAGACCCACTGCTAGCTGTGAAGTGGTGCAAGGGGAAGAGGTGGAGTTGGGCACAAGTCATTTTTCTAGGAAATCTGTTCTGAACTTTATAATCTTATCCTGAAAATTCAAGTTCTCTCTTTGTGAGATAAACCTCAGAAATTTAAGCGTACGGATCGTACACTGAAATTGGCATTATAGTTGGTGCTGAAGTGATACTAAAGAGTAGGAGAAGGGCTGTCATTTATATACCATGCTTCCTTCTGCTGAGGTTAATTCAGTTACTGTCAGAGTCTGACTCTTGCTTTTTACATGAGACACAAGTGCTTGGGTTTGAAGCCAAAATGACGATAATGCAGGTAGCTTTGAAATAGTGTATTTATTAAATACAACAGCAGGAATAACAAACTCCAGCTTGTCATTGTCAAAGTTGTTCCAAAAACTCAATTGCATATCATAATCAGGGGTGATTAGGTGGTTTACTAAGAAAATGCTTTCTTAAGCTTAGTGATCTGTGTGTGTGATGCCTGGATTATAAAAGCACAGTTTGTTTATTTTTTGAAAAGAGGGTGATACTCCTTGATGTTTTCATTCTACGTTGTCAGGTTTGAAATACTCTATTTTCTGTAACATTTGTATTTAATAAAAATTAAAGTAAAAAGTATTAACCTGATTTAAAATGCATGTAGGTAATAGCCCTCTAAAGTTTCATTTCTTCCAAAATTTCCATTAAATATCATGTGTAGAACTTAGCCCGTTTCTCTCCCATTTTCTAAATCTTCTTGAGTGTGAGATAATGACATTTCCCACAAAGTGAGACAGATGTAATAACAGTATAATTCCTAAAGATCATCTATTATCAAAATGAGTGTTATTTACTTTCTCAAATTTCTGGAGAAGTAGCCAGGCAAGTGGGCAGACCCTGCTCTTAGCATCACAGAGAAATGTCTAGCTAGGGACAAAAGGGTTTTGGTGGTTTTTTTTTTAAGAGGGTTTGTTTCTTCATTCTGCTGTGCCATGTATGCAAGGTATGAATTGCAGTATTCTTCCATATGGTGGAATGAGTCCTGTATTTCTTGACCAGGGATAAAGCATTAATTTTGTTTGAAATGCTAGTATTGTTGTAACTTTTGGAATTTTAGATGTGGAAAGACAGATGTGTGTGAAAGGCTTTTCAATTTTTAATATTGATATTTTTAATTTTGTGCTATACTCTAAATTAAATCAAACCTCTTACTGTTGCTATTTATAGGTTGCTGGAGTGTGTCAGACTGCTCTTAGAAAACCATAAATACGGAAATTATTTTTACAGGGATCTTCGTCTGAAGCACAGAGGAGAACTTGCTCATGGAAATAGGTTTGGTCATCAGGAAAGGCCAATGTAGAGAGAAATCCTGTCTTGGTGCTGAGAATCTAATACAATTTTATGTGAAACAGTGTAGATGAAAACATCTAGTTTGATTTATACAGGTAGATTGCAAGTTGTGTAGTGTGTAACCCAAATTTGATCTCTGAAACACTTTAGCAAAATATAAAACCAAGACCTCTAACACTGTGGTAGCCATTTGGGGAGCACAGGAAGACAAGAAGGGTTGTATAATTAATAGTAAAACGCAGTTGAATAGGAAAACAATTTTTTGTTAAGAATGGATGATAGCCTGTCTGAGCTTTGCAGTGGATAAGTTACGTGTTTGTGCTTATCAGCAGGCTGTGCCTGCACAAGAGTGTCATTTTGAGAGCTAATTTAGTTTAGTCCTGGTTAGAATTAAAATGTGTTAATGAGGAGTATCTTATACGCTGTGGTGACTGTTACTGCTGATGGAGATGTCCACAAAAAAACACAGAGGAAACTAAATAAATGAAAGTATATGAATTGTAAACTCACTTGGATACATTCAATTCACACATATTTTATGGTTCAGCACTGGTATTCTTCAAGAGTACCAAACCCCGTTTCATTGAAAATGGAAGTATGCACACCAGTGGGAATTGTAAAGCACCTCTAAACCATTTTATAAAATACAGAAATCTTAAGGAGATACATTAAAATGTTACTTCCTAGTCATTTTTCAGTACTGCTACCATAATAAGAAAATTAAGTAAAACTATCAAGCAGTCTTATTTCTTGCCATTTGGACTATAAGTAGTTAAGTGATGTCAATCTTTATAACCAGAAATAGAGTTTGAAAACCAAAAAAGATGAATTGTATTTTCAGAGACAGAATAGGTAGCTTCGCAATTTAATTCATTTTTTTAATGGAGGAGAGGAGAACAAAGATTTCTGGTTTATTTCACTTCTAATTTAGAACTCTAAATTAATAAGTGAAGAGACTTAGTCATGAGAATTCCCACCTATCTTATGACCTTGATGGTGGCAGCTTGGACTCTCTTACAATACCTACTCCTCCAGTAGCAGCACAATTAATTAATTTGTCATAGTGTGTAAACATTAGATCTGCAGTTCCAGTTTCAGTAGTGTTTAGAATTTGTGCTGATTATGGTGACTGAATTATACAAACCAATTAATACCATTTCAGTCCTTTTTTTATACTGAGTGCTAAAACTGTGTTGTATCTTGTATTTTTTAATTTGTGTTGTGCTCTTGTTATTCCCCTAAGTGATGTTCTCCAGTTAGGAGCATCATCCACTTCTCAGGGTGTTGAGACATACAATCTAAGCACATTGCTCTAAATTTGATAATGCAGGTTAAAAAAACCCCACAGTATGCTGAAAAACAGTTATCACTTGTTTTTTGTTTGCTTCTAAAACCATTAATTTAGAGGTGGTTTTGGGAAGCTCTGCAGAGCACTGTCTGGTGCAAGCAGAACCTGTTCCTGTGCTTTCTTAAGCCATGAAAAATGCAGGAAGACAGTGGCATGGGTGTCCTCTTCTGGGTCGGGATGGAGCTGTTGTTAGAGACTGATCCTCTCTCCCCGCTGTCCGCCACTGAACTGCAGTGGGGTGGTGCTGCCCCAGGCTGGGACAGAGAGAGGTCCCTGGCAGGCAGAGGTGTCCCAGGTAAGGCCACTTGCAGGCGGTTGGCCAGGCTTGGCTGACACTGTGCTGAAGTACCCAAGATATGTAAAACACCTTCCCTTTTCTGAGATTTCCTGTAGGAATGCTCATCTTGGGCACAGCAGGAGGGCCGAGCTGGGCAGGGACATCTTCATGGCATGAGTGCTCAGTGCATCAAGCTGGGGCTTCCATGCATCCGGCTTAGCAGGTCACCCGCTGCAACCCAGTTGGCCTCAGAGGGTGTATTTTGGCTGGATAAGTGCTGCCCTGCTTTCTGCAGCAGCCTTAAATGTAGTCATTTAAACCAGATTGGTGGTATGCTTTAAAACACACCTTCTGTCTTCCTTTGACCAGACAAACGCATATTTTCCCAACCTGAAAAAAACCTTTTAGTACAGCCAGCTGGGAAGATGTTAATGTGAATTGAGATGAGCGTTGTTATTTTCACAGAATCACAGAATAATCAAGGTTGGAAAAGCCCTTGAAGATCATCCAGTCCAACCATTAACCTCACACTGACCGTTCTCAATTCCACCAGATCCCTCAGCGCTGTGTCAACCCAACTCTTAAACACCTCCAGGGATGGGGACTCCACCACCTCCCTGGGCAGCCCATTCCAACACCCAACAACCCTTTCTGGAAAGAAATGCTTCCTAATATCCAGTCTAAACCTTCCCTGGTGCAACTTGTCCTATTGCTTGTTACTTGGTTAAAGAGGCTCATCCCCAGCTCTCTGCGACCTCCTTTCAGGTAGTTGTAGAGGGCAATGAGGTCTCCCCTCAGCCTCCTCTTCTCCAGACTAAACAGCCCCAGTTCCCTCAGCCGCCCGTCGTATGACATGTGCTCCAGACCCTGCACCAGCTTTGTTGCCCTTCTCTGGACACGCTCGAGTCATTCAATGTCCTTTTTGTAGTGAGGGGCCCAAAACTGAACACAGTCATCGAGGTGCGGCTTCACCAGTGCCGAGTACAGGGGTAAGATCCCTTCCCTGTCCCTGCTGGCCACACGCTATTTCTGATACAAGCCAGGATGCCATTGGCCTTCTTGGCCACCTGGGCACACTGCTGGGTCATGCTCAGCCGTCTGAAATCTTTTTTCAAGCTTTTTTAAGGTACCGTTACTGAGACAGGTGAGTTTTTTCTTGCCATGTAGGCAGGGTTCTCCTGTTCAAGCAATATTCATTCCATTTTATTTTCTTCAGCCTGAGCTTTGTTCGCTGGCGTTTTGACTCTCGGTATTTTTACAGTTAGCAGATGTGTGCAACCTCTCCATTACTCATGCCCAATAACTGCAGTAATACTTTTTGAACTACATTTATTTGTTTTCCTGGTGTGTGCGTGTTTGCTACATGAGGTTGTGCTATTCAGTATAACAAGTCATAGGGTAATATGTGTGTATTGGAACAGATATGGATATTTATGGTAAATTCATCTCAATAGGAATTTGGTCTAAATAGGAATTGAAATGTAAGCAATATTCAGGATTAATTTGTTGATTGTAGATTATTGTAAATTGTGCAATATATGTGGGACAAAATGTGGTCAATGAATGTAATGGTATGAGTAAAAAAAGGATAATAATGTCAGTGCAAAAATACCCCACCCAAACCCATATTTGGAAGCAAGTAAATTGTATTCCCAGCTTTTGGAAAGGAAGTAAATTTAAACAAAAATAGATTTATTGCAATCTGTCATATTTAGTAGAACACCATCTTTTAAATTCTTTTATTCCACCAGTATTAGGTACAAGAAAACCAAAACACGCCATGTTCTAGAGTTGCCCAACAACTAAAAAAAGGTAGAGTAAGAATTACACAGCTGGCAGAAGAATGTGCCAGCTTCTATGCCATTATGTCATCACCCTCCTGATGGGTATTTTTTGTGAAATCATTTTTCGGGAATACTGGAATCAAAATATGGGCAGTAAGACTACTGTGCTTCAATGCTGCTTATTCAAAGACTTCCCTACTGAGAAACTTATTATCTGCTTGTCCCCTTGTGTTCCCAGAGATTAAGAAAAATAGTATTTTATGAGATTTTTACATTGCATATGCCCACACAACTCGAAAAATTGTATTAAATACACAGTTTATAAGATAACCTTTACTCTTCCTGTACACCGTTGGATTCTTTCTTTAGCAGGAAGATAACAAAAAGTAGTAGAAAGTCTGCCACCATGATTCAAGTTCTTGAACTTTAATTCTTTTTAAGTATTTTTAACAATTCAACATGCTAGGATGCTCTAAGTAAGAACAGGGAGCTTACTAAATTTAACATTTCACATACTGATTTTATATTGTGTAGTCTCTCTTCTAGTATCATTTTAGTTTTTTTTTTTTAAGTACTTCTTTTAGGTGTTTTTTTTTTTTTCACTTTTAAGTTAATAAATACATGTGTTCTGTGGTGACTATAGAAAAGGCTTTTCTGGCTTCTTTTTCACCCAGTTTAGTAGAGGCTTCTGCTTATATTTCTTCGGTCTCAGCTGCATGACAGCAGCCTTCAAGATGCTTTTTGTGATACCGAATTACTGAATTTTATACCCGAAGACAGTAATTACAATATACTGGCGTTTGCAGATGTGTTTAGTCGGCTGTTCTCCAAAACAGTTACCGGAATCTTCTGCAGTTGCTGCAACTTGTGTGACACATCTTTTCAAACATTGGTGGCATCTCCATCTCAATTGTGGCTTAGATATGACATTCTTGCCTGCTATTTTGTTTTCTTCATGTTACTTTCTTTTTTCTTTTCTTCCTTTGTTTTTTTCTTGTTTGTTCATTTTTGGTTTGGGTTGGGTTTTTCTTGGGGGTTTGGTTTAGTTTTTTGCTTTTCTTAATACATGAGTATGTGCCAGTTCCTGAGCTCCATTTGAGAGGTTAATTGCAGCTTATGGAAGTGCACAATAGTGTTGTTTACACTTCCTTGTACTTGTAATGTCCCTGTTGCAGATCAGAGGGACTTGAAGGCTGCAGTAGTGACTAGAAACCCTTGAGAGTCACTTCAGCACCTGGAAATTACTGTGGGATGGAGCCACTCTGGTAATAGCCTTCTTCTTCAAGTCAGATTAGCTTCAAGAGATTGGTTTCCCTGAGACAGGCTTTGCAACATCTTAAGCAAGATCTGTCCCTGAAATGCCACATATATTATTTGAAGAGTATCGTACATCCTTTTGCATAGAGAGGCTCTAGGAGATAATATCTCTTGCCCATCTGTCTTGTTGCTACCTGATAGCTAAAGTTATTGGTGCATTAGTAAATCACGTATCTTCTGGCATATTTTTCCAGCTTAATTATTTATTTCTATTTTTTACCCTATTTTTTGAAGAGTCATACTTCTATAATCCTTAGGTGGAAGAAGTGCTCTTGTATTCTGTGCATTACTGACAACCGTCTCGTTCCCTGCTAGCTGGAGTAGGCAAGAAAGTATTTGATTCATTACCATGGCACCTATCCAGTCGCCCCCTCTGAACTCTGAGACAAATAAGGAGTGTATCTTGCTGAAAATTTAGTGTGGAGATCCATTAAAGGTTTTCGACTATCAAGATGCTGAATTTTGGATTGACAGAAGGCTGAGGTAGCAGGCAGAAATGTCCAAGTCTTCAACATGAGAAGAATTTATTGTTTGTCTTCAGAAGACAAATGCTACACCGGCCAATTCAAAATCTGGTCACTGGTTTTAATTTAATGCCCATAATTTGAACCCATTACTTTTTGTGATTCATGTGCAGCAATATCGTTAAGGGGAAGAAAAAGTTTCCAAGAAGTCAAGGAAAGAGATCTACTAGCTGTAAGAAATATAAGTCCACGTAAGTCCAGTCCTTAAGACATGGTCATTTCAGCAACCCTTAACAATAAAGTAAAACTAGATCAGAGACTAAATGTCAGCTGTTCTTAGTAATTACAAAGGATGTGGTGAAACAACATATGACAGAAAGTGCCTACTGCTTGAGTTTGTGTCTTTCAGAATGCCTGGTGCTTAATAATATGTATGTGTGTGTGTGTGTGTGTTTGTGTGTGTGAGAAAGAGACTTGAAAAAATGCTACCAATGTAGTGAAAAGCTGTTCATATTTATTTTCATTAAAACGTTTGACAGAATTTCTTTCTTGTCTTGATCCATCTCAGTAGAACTTTTTGTGGACAAACATGACATTGGGAGAGGGAGAAGTTTAGTAGCTGGCACAAAAATGAGAATATTTGAAGTTTTTAATGGTAGAATTTTTGTGGTGAGTTTAAATACTAAATGTTGGTCCAAATCAGTGTAAAATTTTTTAGAATTGTCCTTGAACATTACTATCTCACCATTTTCTGCAATGCTATATGGACCTTTACGGATACTTATATTCACTAAAACATTAGTTGTGCTTCCCAGTTTTTTATATATATTTTCTGCCTATTGAACTGGGCAGTGTTTGTATCCATGGATCATCAAGAACCATGAGAACTACTTGAAATTTACTAGATGAAGTCATATGTTGCAGTTCCATTTGGGTTCAGTTGCTTAAAGAATAGGAGAAGGTTTAAACACTTCCACAAATATTTTTAAGGGGAATACATAGATAAGTAAATATTTATAGTATATAAACCTTCTTGCAAGACAGAGTTGTATCAAAGATGCTCCTGTAGTTACTCCATGCAATAAACTAACAAGTCAGTTAAGAATAGATGAGCTGGCTCTTAAATTAAAGTCTCCTTTGATGCCTGCTTAGGAAACAATGCCTCAGAAAAAAATTTAAAAATCGTGACTTATATATAATTTCAGAGAGGAATCCTAGACTTACTCTCTGAGTCTTTTATTGAATAGACTTGAGACCTACTTAGATCCAGACCTTCTCAAAAATTTGAAGCAGTTACTGACCTCAGGGGCACAGCAAACCAAAAAATATGGACTCTAATTGTCAGGCAGAAAAAATGCAAGTCATAGTTTGAAAAGAGAAATGGTGACTTTGTATGAGTAAGCCTCTTTCTCTCCTTAATGCAGTAGAGTATTTGTTTCGGCTGTTAAAATAAAATTTCAATTCTGTACAAAAGGTAAGTCTTAGGTATTTTTATGAATGCATAGAAAGGTGAACCCACTGGGAAGAGAGGGGACAAGCAGGTTTCCATCCTGCTTGAAAGGAGCAGATGTTCTGCCAATAATGCACTATTACATACTTATATTAGTAGTGTGATTCTGCATTAAGATATGGTTGACTTGAGAGACACTGATTTTCCTTTTATGAGATGTACAAGTTAAGGTTTCATTTGCTGAGTGAGGCAAGCCAAATCCAAGTTACTCACTAGAGTGTGTGCACTCCATACAATGCACTTGGTTGACCTTTATGGAAATTGTTGAAATTCTAATTTCCTTACACTTTTACTGCTTTATAAGGGCCTGTTTACAGCCTTCACCACATGTACAACCCTTTTTCTTTCTTTCTTATCAGTGAATCTTGCCATCAGAGAGAGGGCATGAAGAAGCCTCCCTCTTCTATAGCTCATCATTTCAAATGCTTTTTTTATTAAAGTAATTTTTCACAATTGTCATTGAACTTCCATCTCCAGTTTGTGCACTCTCTGTGTTTTAAATTGCTTTCTAGTACCTATTCTGAATGCGTATTTATCTAGGTTACATTATTTCAGCTTTCATCTGATTCTGAGATGTGAAAGGTTCCGTTAAATTTTTTATGCAAGATCATAGGAAAAATTGCTAATTATTGGTAACATAATTATAATTCTTTTGCTAGCTATTGCTACTATTAATACATGCATTACCAACACTGATGATCACTGGCATTTCAGTTTGTAACGGTGCTGCTGATGGAGCTGAAATAAGCTATTTATTTGTAAAACAGTGATGTTGATCATAGACTTTTAATGACTTGCCAGTGGTCCTTAGCTACAGCTGACTAGGTGATGCCTGTGTAGGTATATCTGCTTCTTTTCGAAGAGACCCCAAAGAGTGGGTTGAAATGTGCAGCAGCTCATTTGTCATCAGAGATTGCCCCTGGGAAGCCCCAGCAGACTCCTTTCTTTTTTCTCTCCCTTGTCTCCAGTGGCAGTGTCATGAACAGAAGTGAGCTTCTCTTTCATGATATAAAGAATCAGTATTTTTTGTCCCTGTATTCACAGTCAAAGCATAATTTCAGCTCTTCATTTTCTTTTGGAGTTATAGGTACATTTGCTTGCCAAAATGATCCTCTTCATCATCTGTTTTGTCAGATGTTTGTGCCTTTTTCCTGTAGATCTCACACTTGCCACTAACCTCCTGGCTTTTTAGGTTTCTAGATTACTGTCACACTTTGGGATGGAATAGAAATGTTAAACACATTTGCTGGTACTACTATTTGTTTATTGTAAGGGGCTGACGTTGTTTGTGGGCTACAAAGTAGTATAGTAGTAGCCAAGAGCCACTAGAACCTCACAGGGTGCAGGATGGTATGACAGATTTGGGTATATATTTGGTTTTGAGAGCACGGAGTATGGAGGGATGGAAGGAATAACATTGAATTAATATGGTTCATTTAAACCACCAAAGTTCTAAATATTTATGACATAAACTTGCAACCTGTGCCCTCACAGGTTAAATTTTGTATTGCATTTTGGTGTTATTATGAAAAAGTGAATGGAAAGTATTTGCAAATTGTTTTGCTGTTAGTTACCTCTTGACTCTCCCAAAAACATTTTTATTTTGTATTCTAGGGTTTCTATCTTTCTCTTCTCCAGTGGAAAGTACAGATTTGTGATTATATGATCTAAATAGTTTGTTATTCTTCACAGTTAATTTATATCCTGCATTCACAATAGCTGTAACAAAGTTTTAAATAATTTGTCTTGGTAGATGGATTTGACAAGAATCTCTAAATTTATTTAGTTCTGCTAAACATTGCGGAAGATTATACTGAATGCTCTGTGGAAGTATTTAAGCTGGATGCCTGAAGTGTGAGCATGACCCAAGCCATATGCCCAATGACTCAATGTGTTATTTACAAGCTACATTGAATTACTTAGCAGTTTTGTGGTTTTTTTTTTTCGTAGCCTTTCATGTCCCCTCGGTACCCTGGAGGTCCAAGGCCACCTTTAAGAATACCCAATCAGGTAAGAATTTGTCACTGATGCACTGTTGTGGTCCAGGGTCATGGTGCAGCGCTGGGAAGAGACAGTGTTGGCTTGTTGGCTACCAGTGGCTCATTGGCTACGAAAGTTGCTCAGTCCCTCTCCACCCCATTTTGTCTGACCATTAAGTAGTTATTTTGATAAGGTGTGGCCATGCTACTCCCAGTTCACTTTCCTATGCTTAATTAGTGTCTACACCTCAAAATTTATTGTACGTTAAGCCTGTTTCCAGAAGGAGAATATACTTGCCTTCTGTGGTGCTGCATTAACCTCAGCCAGCCTACACTGCTTGCTCTGAGATTGAAGGCAGAACGTCCTCATAGCTGTTATACTCTCTAAACTTTCCTAACCACATCAAGTAGTTAGCTCTGAGAAGTTTTGGACTTAATTCTACATAAAATGCATCACTCCCTCCTATTCTCTGTTGGATAGAAGAAGTATATTTATTTCACAGTAAGTGTGGAGATTATTGGTGAGACGCAGATATCATAAAGCACTCTATGACTCTTCTAGACACTCTCAGGACTTTATAAAAGCATCAAGTTCCCAATTTCCTCCCCATCTCCATCAAAGGCTATGCATGCCAGTGTAACAAGAATGAGTAATGAGCTGCTGTTCGTCAGCAGAGACCTTTATTGGCCCATCTGTGAAAAGATGGTTCTGGAAGCAGATAGCAGTGTATTTTTAAGTTCTCCGTAGTGCAGATAGAGGAGGAGAAAGCAGTTGTCAACAGATGAAAAGTTAGAGATAAGCAGACAGAAAAACAGTGCGGCTCTGAAACTAAAACTGGGTCATTTACAATATTGGGAAAGGTTGATAGGACAGATGGAATGGTTTTTTTTGGTGCAACTTAGACTTTCAGGACTGCCTTTCTTGTCACAGCTTGATGAGGAGTCTTTTCTGCTCCAACCTCAGTTCTGGCTATTTTTTATATATGTGTAACACAATGTCAACAACCTTGTCTTCAGCACTGGCACAATATTGCCAGAATGTTGAAGTTTAAATTTCAGTGAGTTGGATAGATGAGGTCACAAGACTTCTTTCAATGTTCCTCCAAATCAAACATGGTGATGCCTGGGAGGTGGTTAAGTTACCTGAACCATAGCTACTTTTTTACGAGGGAAATGTAATTAGCCTTGTTGAAGTGATCATCAAGGGACAACAGAAGAGTGCAGTGTCATTAGCACTTCAGTGAAATATTTGTTACAGACATACTGTAACTCAGTACAAAATATCTTTCTGATTTTTGCACCTTTCAGTTCTGTCTTAGCCAAAAATACACCAGTGTTTGGGCTTCACATATTCCTTTGTTTTGCTTCCTATGTTTCTGAAGACTGTAAATACTGGCAGGTAGAAACTGGATGTGGCGAATGCTGCGAAAGTGCTGCCAACCTGCAGTTTTAGTTTCGGAAGCATTTTTGTCTGCACATTGTGATATTTTCAGTTCAGAACTGTGACATAATCACATAATGTTAGTGAATTACAGCCTTTGCAATTCATTTACATTATACTGCATTCATGAATTACTGCTTTTAACAGTGCTGCCATTATTTGTGTTACAGTATAGATGGGCAGTGTGTGGAAGTAATAAACTATTGTGCAGCTTTAAGGCTGAAATTTTGATTAGCCGTAAGTCAGTAAAAATCAGAGTTAAAATTCCCACTGTAACTATAACTCTATTCCTTAGTGCCTCGCAGTAGGGATTGTATTTCTTAGGTGAGGAAGGGTAACACAGGGCACATGTGCACAGCACTGTCCAGTGCTGTGTAAGGGTTATCTGAGCTAGATCTAGGCTTTGTAGCAGGAAAGTTAGCACCAACCAACTGCCACAGGAGTGCCCCTAAATTGCCTCCAGTACTCGATCACATACTGCGACATCAAGCCCTACAAGGGTGTTTGCTGTTGGCAGTGCATTGTCCTGTGCAAGTACTCTTGTTTTTCTTGAAAAGAAGTGTGACTGAGGTAAACCACAGTACCTTCTGTAATGATCCACGGTGTAATGAGTTAAGTCGCCAGTCACATGTGCTCACAGCAGCAAATGCCTGTGTGTCCTTGCATGTCACCTGCCATCTCTGGCAGAAGTGACCAGTTCCTGCTTTGCTAGTATTTGACACTTCTCCATGCACTTCATGTATCGTTCTTATGTATCGTCCAGACTTCAAGCCACTGAAGTACATGTAAAATTCTGGTTTAAATTATGGTATCTCAGATTGTTTTTTCCATTCATCTTGCAGTGCAGTACCTTTTGACTGTATTACCTTTGAGGCAATAACATGTATCTTATTTTTTAATATCCCACCTCTTGTGGAAACAAACTATAATATTCGCAGATAGGGTCCCCTTTGTATGTATCCAAGACTACTACAGTATTTCTAGGTCATGAATAACTTATCCATTCCCACAGTAAGCAGTACATGTATTGCCTGAGTAGGTTACTTCCATAATAACAGATTTGCTCATTCTGGATACATTTTTACTGAAAATGTGGTGTTGTTTTGAAATGCTAAATAGCACCTAGAGGATCAGCTACAAAGATCCACTCATAAAAACATTTTTCTAGTTGACTAAACTGCAAGTTAGAGACTGTAGAAATTATCTTTAAACCTAATTCAGTTACTGTAAGCCCAAAGGGCAGATTAAAATGTGGGGAAATAAAAGCAGTGTGTGTGATTTGGACCAGAGGTGAAATGACAACACAACGTACCTTCACACTTGAAGGCAAGATTTAAGAGCAAGTTCTGTAACTGTTTGTTATCTCCCATAGATGAATAATAAGCTTATCTTGTCACTGATGCCCTTCAAGAGTAAGGTAGAGTGGAAGACAAAATGTCCCCCATATCACAGCCCTAATTAACCATACCCTGTGAATGCTGTGGAGTTGGCTCAGCTACAGCTCACTCTCAGAGAATATCAGTGTCCGCATCCTGACCTGAAAGGAATGCTAAAATAATGAGTAAAAGGGAAAATTGTAGCAATATAAGCTTTGGATAAATTGTCGCATACCCAAGAAAAAGACAGTGTTTGCAGGTTTAAGTAACAGGTAAGCTAAAGTGAAGGAAGTATTGGTGCAGGGGGAAGCAAATCAGGCAGTCATATTTTGGAGGTTATTTATACATAATTGAACAGAAGTCCAAGAATTTGTCCATACAGATCCATAGTCAGGGACATTCAGGACTTCTAGTTTAGTTAGGCACTTAGAGCATTTAGGAAGTGTCCTGGTTTCAGCTGGGATAGAGCTAATTTTTTTTCTTAGTAGGTAGAATAGTGCTGTGATTTGGATTCAGTGTGAGATTTGGTATGAGAAGAATGCCAATAATACACTGATGTTTTCAGCTGTTGCCAAGAGATCAAGGAGTTTTCAACTCCCCATCTCCTGCCTGTGCTCAGGTGTACAAGAAGCTGGGAGGGGGCACAGCCAGAGCACTGGACCTAAATTAGCCAATGAAATATTCCATATTATGTGACGTCATGCTCAGTATATAGAGGACGGGTGGCTGGGAAGGAGGGGATTCTTTCTTGCTTCCAGGATTGTGGTTTCGGGATCTTGGTTTTCTTCAGGATTGCTAGCCAGGAACAGACTGGGTATCAGTTGGCAGGTGGTGAGCCATCGCATTGTGCATTACCCGTTTGCACTTCTGTTATTGTTATTGTTTCATTTTATTTAAATTATTATTTTTGTATCTCAACCTACATATCTCCCTTTACCCTCCAATATTACTTCCCTGTACCCCTGGAGGGGGAGGGGGAGTGAGCAGCTGTGTGGTGTTTGGCTGCCAGCTGGGTTTAAACCATGACAGAAAGTTAACTCTACCACATTACTCTCGACTCAGAAGAAACATCTGGGAATTAAAAACGAAATATCTGCATTATGTCTTTATCATAAATTTCAAAGCATTATATGCTTTTAACATATGGTTTCTGTTCCTGCAGGCACTTGGAGGTGTCCCAGGAAGTCAGCCGTTATTGCCTAGTGGGATGGACCCAACACGGCAGCAAGGTGAATGAAATAATTATTTGGACCATTCAGAAGTACTGTCTTCTCAAACTTGCCTCTTCTGTTCTGCTTACTGCAGCTTTTTAAGCTTTTTGTTAATGACAAAGGAATGATTTGTTGAAGTTGTTTTAGAAGGTGTTTGTGTATTGCATAGTATTTTAAGTTACAACATTTTATTTGCAGGGCATCCAAACATGGGTGGGCCAATGCAGAGAATGACTCCTCCAAGAGGAATGGTTCCATTAGGACCACAGGTACCTTCCACAGATAGATACCAATTTTTATTGATAGACCTATACTTATACTATATTACTCCGGCTTTCCATAGCTTGAAGATGGCCAGGATTTGGTTTTGTAATCCCATTTTAAAATAGAACTTTCTGTTTTACAAACATTAATTCTGAGTTGCAACTGTAGAAAGTCTAAAATGAAAATATCAGTCATTTTAATTAAGTTTTGAAGTTAAAAGAGGAATCTCTTAACTTGCTTATTTCAGAAAAGTTATGTTTGTCCTATAGCCAGTGTATGTTGTAATCAAAGGCTGACATTTGTAAAGGAGACCAGGGATTGAGTAGGTGTTTCCTCATCCTCCCAACCTAATTATTTATGCTGTTTAGGAGGAAAGGATTAATACTTTTAATTTAGGCAAACTCTTTGTACCAAAAATACTCCCCAAAATTCTGTAGAGTTTTTCTTTCATCCACTATTGATCTAGATTTTTGGTGAGTGCTAGAGAGATTTTATTGTAAAATGAGAAGTCCATGCTGCCATTTCTCCCCCTTGTCAATCGCAAGCATCTCTTGCTCTGTTTTCGAGGAGCGAAGCAACCTTTGATTGCAAGAACCATCCTTCTCCATGGTGCTGACCTGGTCATAGTTGTTCATAGGCTCTTTCTTCAAAAGTGTGAAAATATGAGTGGATATTTGTCAGAATTACATTTCAACAGTAAACTAGGGTAGAAAACAAATTAAGTCTGATGCATACCTGAAATATGAATCTAAAAGATTATTCTGTATTTTGTCAGCACTCTTAGTGAGAGAAAATTTAGGTGGTGGTGTTGTATACCGGTGTGGCCAGTATTTTGTTTTACAGTGTGCTTGTTGTGCCCCCACGTACCCATTTTAGATAATCTCTCTAGTGACTTCTTTGTCCTTGGAATAGCAACTGAATTTTAAATTATTAAATAGCTTTGCCTTTCAAATCTGTTCATAACTGTCTTCACAATTTTGGGTCTTCTTGGTAGAAACCAGTTGTGCAGTTCTACACATCATCTTCTGTGTGACCAACAAACCATTATTAAATACATTTGTTATTTTTTTCTGTAGCATTGAAGTATATTTACCACTTGCCTTTTGGAGGTAGAAAGAGAAGCTTTGCAGTGCTGCCATATGAGATTGAGCTGATACTTTATGCAGCATCATTAGTCACACAGCAGGCAAATCTCATGCCAGTGTTTATAAGGATAATTTTTCCATTTTTGCTCTCTTAAAATCCAGTGGTTTTGTAAAGTTCTTCTTTCTTGTACCGGACATCCTCTTAAAATGGGGAAATATGTAGCTAATCTACACAAAATTTACATTCACAAATCAATCTTTTCTATAAATGGTTCATCATCTATCTTTGTATATGGCTTTTAGGATCTTCTCAGAATTCAGTTCTAAAACCAAATCTGATGAATCTTTCACACCTTCTTTTAACATCCACTTGCTACAGTGCTGTAAAGTTGACTCAGGTCTGCCCATAGTGGGAGGCCCTGCTGCCTTGCTGCACAGGCAGTCAACTTGCAAAACACTTAATGTGTTGATAGAGAAAAGCTTATGTCCAATATAGCAAGTATAGCATGCATATGCTTGAAAACTTACAGAAAATTTACCTCAGTTTTGTATTTTATGATTCTAGTCTGTTTCAAACTAAATAATATAAAACAAAAAGCAGTGGATGGTTGTAAATGCTTGAAACTCTGAGAAGCTCCAAAGAATTAGGTTCAGGCTTTTTTTTCAAGCTGTAGTTATGCTAGATGAATGGGGTACTACCTCCAGTCTGTGACCGCTACTTCTCCCCATCCTTCATATCTGCTGGTGAGCCTCCCACATCCTCCAGTCAAAAGGAATCAGGTCATCTTAAACATTTAAGAAAAAAGTCGGCTAACCTGGCTCATTTTGGCCACCTGACATTAGGGAGCATTTTTATGAACAACTTAACTACCAGATAAACAGTGGTGGTGGTGACTTTGAGTAAAAAACTGTAAGGGACAAATTGAGGCACTAACTTCTGCAGAGAGCATAGCTGCAGCTGAAGGAATGTATATATTGGTAGCCTTAATGACAGCACTCTTATTTGAGGACGAAGGAGTACATTTGATGAGGATTAGCCGTAATTAGAGTTAAGAGTACGTTTGATTAGGATTATTCCAGTCCTGCAGGATTCCATAGAGATCTTTAACCCCAGTCAACACAAGTGATTCCTGATTTAAAATAAAGAGGGAAGGCCACATAGGGAGAATGGCTCACCCCTCCACATCGAGATGGAAAAATGAAATAAAACAGATAGCTGTTTTCTTACAGTCAGACTGTGTTCTTTTCCAGATCCAGTAGTGCCGCTGGGGACATTACTGTGCCCAGCAGTTTTCACTAGCCACCAGTTACTGCCCTACTGTTCTGACAGAGGAGTTGCTTAGGCTAAATCATCTAGGATAACCTAGGTTAAATAGGAGGTTAGAGTTAATCTGGCTGATTTTTGCCTGACTGTGTGCACCAGTCAGTCTACCGGCTGCACACAAAAAGGCAGGAATGAGTAGTGATTGATGACCAGCAGCTGTGGATAATACAATCTTCAGATGGCACTGCTGGGTCTGGAAGAGGACATCTGTTTGCAGCCTATGTATTCTTGCAAACCAGCTAACTTTAGACATTTCTAGGATTGTTAACAATGAAGAAAATTTTAGGTTTGGGGTTTCTGTTTGCAGCAACAGACAGATGTTCTTTTCCTAGTTGCAGATCAGTTCTAGGTAACTGATATATCAGTCAAGGTATAAACAGCACCAGAACGACACTTTGAATATCATTGTTGGATTTCTCCCATGTATTCATCATTTCATGTTTACATGGTTTTGTGAATCAGACCAATATAGCGAACACTCATAAGCCTGAGTCATATAGTTTATGCAGTTTATAGTATACTATACATGAAGTAGAGTATTAGTTTTATTATTGGAAAATAGACTGCAACACTGACCTAAATTTTTTTAAAGTAAATCGCTTCTTTCTCCCCATCCTCCTTCCAAAATGCACAGCTGTTCATTTTAGAGAATTTACTATTATCCATTCTTTTGAAATATCAGAAAAATGTGGCGGGATTAACACAGATTAGGGAGTGCATTATGATTGTGAGGTGAGACAGACTGTTCTGCTTGTATTCCCCTTAAAAAAATAGGTCTAATTTAGTTTTTCATGTAAATAGTGCGGTTTGACTTTTGTTGTATTATCAGAGCATAAATTCAGATTTTATAGGCATTGGGCAATGCATTTGGTGGCATTACTAAGACATTCATTATCATATCTAATACTTTTCATATAGGTTACCACAGACTATTAGATTGACTGATTAGAAAACTAAAGTAACAGTTATGTTGTATGTTATAAAAGTGATATCATATGGTATAATTTTATACAGGCATTTATTGATATCCTAACAAAATCTAATTAAAAATAATTCTATTTAAAATCCATGATGTAGAAGTCTTAGAAATCCAGGTTTCTGATTTTGAATGAGCTCCCTTGGTATAAAAGTTGAATACATTATAAAACCTGCCCCTTGCTGGCTGTCGACTTGACCTCTATATGTGTGAATGATTCGTCCTGAAACAAATGACATTTTAAGTATTCTTAGCCTATTTCTGTTGTTTGTAATTCTTTCTCCTTGGGGTTAACTATTATTTTTTTAAGTCAACAATGGAAACTCCTGAAAGAATTAATTACATTGGCCTATCCAGTCAGCAGTTATGTAGGGATATCATTAACCTGCTGTCCTTTCTTTCCCCCTCCTCTTTGGTTTTGTTTTTTTGTTTTGTGGTAGTCTGACCCTTGGTTATCATTGCAGAACTATGGAGGTGCAATGAGACCCCCACTGAATGCTTTAGGTGGCCCGGGGATGCCTGGAATGAACATGTAAGCACAATAATAAAATCTTATAATATTTAGAAAAATCATTATTTCATTGTAGAAGTAACATTTGGGATACATAAGACAAGGAGAACATGCTTGGTTAAGTAACATGCTTTGATGACTAGTAACGGCAATTTTTAAAAGTGAACCCACGGCAGTTTCCTTCTGCATGCATCTCTTACAGCAGGTGCTTTGGTGTCCCTGCAGGTCTGTACAAATACTCAGTTTCTTTCACAGGTCAAAGCTCAAATATTGGGAATATTTTGTCAGTATAGTCACCGATGTATCCCTGGATGCATTTTTTAAAAAATACATTATTTACATTTATGTTTTTACTTTACTGATTAAATACTCTGTAAAAAATGGTACAAGTATGGTTCTTTTCTGCAAAATAAAGAAGTACTTAATTTTGGCAAAATAAAACCATTGTCTAGAACTATTTATAAAAAAAAGACGTATTTGAAAGAAGAAGTGTGGATGATTCTCTCTCTGTTGCTGTTTTTATTTCCATAACTACATTTATTTCCACTCTAAACAGATAGAAGAGTATTACAGATATGAGTGTAAGGTTTTCAGTGTTTCTATGTAGTTCTGGGACTGAGTCATCATTTGATAGAAATTGATACAGACTGTATTCAATTAAGTTATACTGATTTATTCCAGGCATGACTTTAGTCATGGGAGTGTATTATGCTTTTTATACCTGTATACAACCCTGCTTTCTAAGTGTGTAGAAAAACTTCAGATATAAAATTAGTGTATCTAGAGTAGACTAGATCTAAGCTGAGGATTTTAGCATACCAAGTGGCCCAACATGATCAATCTTCTGCACTTTAGATAAATCTTTTGCTTGCTTGGAGTTGCTTGCATGATTAACAAGCCTGGAAAAAACAAAAACAAACAAGGTGCTCCTTGTATTATTTAGATTTCTCTCTTAAGAGATTCACAAATGTTAAGGGGCTGCTATAGTTACCTTCAGCATACCACAGACCAGAGATTACCAAGTCATTCTTGTATCATGGACTTACCTCTACTGAAGTTAGTACATGTTTTCATAACCAACATTTTGCAGACTGTGTGTTGCCTTCTACAGAAGGCAACATGGTGGTCCAGCTATCAAGACACTAGAATGATTTTATAACCTAAAGCAGAGAACATGTTCTTCTCTTACTCATTTTACACTTTCACCTTTCAAGAATGAGTTTTCAGCAGATTGACACAGAAAACACAGTGAAGATTGGTATATGCTTGTTATCATTATACCCATTTTTACTCTTATTTTTATAGGAAACATAAATGAGAGATGATAATTTTCATTTCTAGTAAATAGTTGCCAACATGAAAAAGTAAAAGGTATTGAGATAGATAATACCATTAACAAGATATATAATCCACCATATCCTTAATTTCTTCTATTTCTGGACATACCTTGAATTCTTGAAACAAATAAAATAAAATGTTAAGTTGGGTTTTACTGTATTATAGACATCATATATTGGACTCACATCAACTCTAGGAACCTTCCCAAGATAGGAATTTCTTCTTTTAAATAAATTTGATATAGAAAAAATATCTAGATATTTGAAATTCAGTGTGAATATAATATAAGCAATATAATATAAGCATTACAGAGACTGTCCTCAGGAGGAGATTGAATTATAGGAAAAGTAAATTAACTTTCTAAAATAAAATGTTGTAGAATTAAAATTCAGGATAGCTAAGATTTTTTGAGGCTACTTATCCACATAAATGAGAGTTAACATGGGAAAAATAAGAAGAGGTTCCTGAATGACGAAAAGAATACCTGGTCTACCAGAAAGATTGAGATACTAACATTTCCATAGTGCGGCATTTAATAATCACATTTCATGTTGTGAAATGTAAATATACATAAGTACATAAGCCAGTAAACATATGTAGATCATGTTCTTTTAATTCAGTGATGTGGGAAGTACATTTTCCTTTGAACTTGTATGTCCTCTTGAAGGGGACACCATGAGTTGGAGTCCTTTCCTTGGGAAATTCATGGACTTTGATAGAGTATATGATCTTCTGAGAAGAACAAGATGTGAAACAATAATTATGAAGTAGGTAACCGTAGCTGTCTCCATGCCTTACCAGGCATATACTGCAATCATTTACATTTCTTACAAATTCATCTTTATTCCAGGTCAGCTGAAAGTGGGAACAGAATACTCACTCTTGGTTTTGAACAAGGCTCCATAGTGTCCCTTTGCTTATTACAATGCACTTTAAAGGCATAAGAGAGTCCAAAGTGCTAGTACTAGAATATTATGCTATAGCATATCATGACCTGTGTTAACATGCTGAATCACAGACCGTTGTAAGGAGCTCCATTATTGCATGCCTGACTATATGAATAATTTTTTTATCGTCAAGCGGAGTAATTTTTTTTGTCTGTCAAATAGAGTGACATATACTGATCAAAAGGAAAACAAAGGGGTTATGATGGTCTGGGTTTCTTTTAATTGTGTTTCCAGGACATCTCGTGTATTTCTTACTGTAAAGTTACTGCTGTCAAAAGTTGTCCTTACACCAAAATCTTAGTGAAGACTTGTGTGGTAAATTCCAGCATTCAGGATCAGAGTGCATCCAAGGATAACCTGCAGGCAATGGCAATAGACTGACCCAACTGTGTTAAATATATTCTTTGTATTATTCCTTAAATTTTTCTATTGCACAGTCCTAAAAAATAACAGTGTAAATCATTTAGTGTACTTACATTTCTAGGAAACAGGATAACTATATATAAGGCTATTGCCTTATAGTAACGTACATTTTTATTTACATAGCCATGTCCTTTTCTTACATGAAAATTTTTCAGTGTTCTATTCAATGTTTTTCGATTTTTGGCAATGTTAAAACATAAAAACGTGTACTTTACAAAAACAGTTGCCATTTAAAATCCAGCTTTCTCTCCTCAGAAAGTGCAAAAGGAAGCTGTTTTGGTTAAGAGCAGAATATCTGCCAAATATAATTTTACATTTTTCTGGATGAAAAACTGTTCTTTATTGTCAAAAATGGCAACAGCCAGTTTGAGAGCTCATAGACAGTATTTCATTCCAGGAGCATATACTCCACAGATGTAGTACTGCTAAATAATTGCTTGCTCCATCATAACTAATGCCTGTCAGATTACAGTTTGAGACAGCTGATACGTATACTGTGTTCTTCTACAAAATAACTTTAACTATAAGGTTTTAAGTTGAAACTTGGTGTTGCCGTTTTTAGTAAAATTTTATTTCTTTGTGGAAAAATGCCCTCTTTGGAACAAAATGGCAAATTTCAGGCAGCAGTGTTATATTTCAGTGACACTTTTTAATGGCCCATGTGACCTGCAGTGCTGTCTCAAGCACTAAGAATATCTCTGTCACGCCTGGAAAGAAAAAGAAACGTGATTTTGTTTTTAACTTCAATTCACAAACTTGTGTCTAGATGTTTAATTTCCTGATTGGATATATTTGCCCCTTGGGAAACTGAAATTTCAGACTTTATTTTTTCAGGTACGAGGATCAATGCTATAGGACTAACTTTAAGGATAAAATGCAGCTGTAATTAGTCATAGCGATAGATACTTAATAAGTTACTCTATTTTGGAATTGGTACGTTCATAATAATGTTTTATGACTCTGTTAATGCTTCCAAGATAAACATTTAATGAAGGGCAAAAAACCTGTTTGCTTTGCATTATAAAAAAAATGCAGGTAGCTTTTTTTAATGTGTTTTATAAGCTAACAACATTTGGGTCCACAAAAACCATATGGCTTTCCAGCAGAACCTGCTACAGTGTTTTCTAAGTCTATACTTAGAACTGTTCATGGCTTCCAGTAAATCTGCAAGTTCCAACAGCGTTTTAGGTGAAAGGTGAGTTTCCCAGTCTCCTCGTAAGGCCTGTCTAAATTTCCATGTTGCTGTGCCTTAACCCAATCACATATCTGAGTTGGCTTTTTAATACCTCTGTAGTTACAGTAATCTGCAGTGTCGTCACAGCTATTTTCCATTTGATGCTTTTTCCTAGATATATTTGTGTTACTTAATGCCACACAAACAAGTGCGGGGCTTCGGGGTGAAAACAGACTTCCAGTGGTGTTACAAATATTCCTGATTTCTCTAAAAAAGAGGATCCAATAAACCAAATATAGTACATAGAAAAAAAAAAAAAAAAAAAAGGAAAAAAAAACCCACCTCATATTTCACTTTGTAATCATTAGCAGAGAAGTTGCTAAATATCTGACCTGAGGAGCATGAGTACTGTTAGTCCTTTTCCTTGCTTTGCCTCCCCTCCTCCCATTGAATAAGGCAGAAAAGACTATCACCTACATTCCTGTTTTCCAACCTTCCAAGAATATGTCAGTGGAAATAAATAAATTTTCACTTGATTTATTTCAGTTGATTGTTTGAGCTAATTTCTTTATAGTTTCATCAACAGTGTAATAAAAAAATAAGATTCAATATTAAATCCCTTGGGCAACATATCTATTTAATAGTTTTTAGTTTTGCAAAGCTTTAAAATCAATAGAAAACTTCCTGAATGCATTAATAAAGCCTGCTTTCTTCTCTATATTTAAATCACTCTCCCATGTCTGGTAAGCTGTCGTGGCTAATGTTGATTTTCCAAAGCTAATGAGGCCAAAATTCCATTTTAAATGCAAAAGTTTTGTCATCTGCTCTGCCTCTCAGTTGTCAGGGCCTTCAAAAAGTGATTTAATCTTATTTATAAATAAGTGGGAGCTCTTAATGCTCCCAGGAATAATTATGGTTATTGAGGTGTTATGACTGTAAACTTGGAGATTTTACCTCCCATATGGCTTAGTTCCCTCAGGACTGTTAAAAGACGAAGCCTAACCACCAAACTATTTTTCTGAGCTCAGCTAAGAGCAAGAAACTTGAAATAACACCAAGAGTTGTGAGAAAAACGTGCTCTGTCTGGACAGTTTTTCCTTTTTTCCTTTCCCCATTCCCTTCTGCTTTTAGTACCCCTCTGATGTCTCCTCAGAGTTGGCTTTATCAAACAGAGCTGCCTGTGGAACACTCTTGTCCCTCCTGCTGAGGAGCTGCCACTTAATCATGTGTACACCATTTGGGCCAAGCGTAGTGAGAATGTCTGAAAAGTTGAAATTTCCATTTTGTCTGCTGTATGATAACTTTCATGCTTCTGTGACTTGTGCGGAGATAATGCAGCTTTAGTCAAGTAGCAAACTGTAGATACGTGTCTAAACAAATGTTTAAAGTATATGTATAAAATGCCATGTTCTCAATTTTTAATATTTATTATTATAGATTTATTATTGTTATGATTATCAGATACAGGTGATAGCAACATATTTTCTGTGGCTTGATCTTTTAAAAAAATAGATTTTTCCAAAACATTTTTAAGGTACTAGCATCACTTTCACTAATGAAACCTTGCTATACTTACAGTATTCTAGATCCATACTCAATAAATGCCTGCATCCTCAATTCTTCAGGAAGATACTTACTTATAAAAGCAAAAGTACTCTTTCTATGACTGAAATTACACGTACATTTTTAGTACCTTTCTGTCTTTGTCTGTACTGTAACTAGACTTCCATGGAACGTGTGTACTTCCTCCAAATATTTTTAAAAAGGTTAGCAGAGTACAAGAGAAACCACTCCTCATGAAAACCTAAAGAATTTGGGAACTTGTGTTTTTACTCTTTGCAAAACTTCTGTGCCACATTAAAATGCTGCATCTATGTAACATGGTGTTAATTTCTCTGCGAATGGAAGGAAAGCCCTTCAAGGGACACAAATTTGCAATATCTTTCAACTTGTTCCATTGAGAATATAAAGGGGGAACGTCTGTCACTTCCTGAATTTGCAAGTGTTTGGGACCGATGCAAAACTGTGCCATCTCCACTGTAGCCTCTGGCAGTGCAGCTACTGGGCAAGAAATCTCCTCATGGTGCTATTCTGGCAGGTCCTGACCTGAAGAGTACAGAAGTACCAGAATGAGTAAGGACCTAGAGTGTTTTAAATGTGAGTGGCAGGGTTGTAGTAATAAACAAATAATCTTTAATCGACTTATAAACTGATTAAACGATAATGGTAGTGCAACAATGAGAATTTTGCTATAGCATTGTAACTTGGTGTAGTTATGGTTTATAAACACATATTAATTTGAAAAAAGCCATCTCCTTCCTTACTCTGGAAACAGATTACTTTGATTTGCTTCCTCAGAGCTGGTCAGAAGATGGGGATTGTTCTGTATCTCATCTTTCATCTTTTGTTACAGGGGTCCTGGGGGTGGTAGACCTTGGCCAAACCCAACTAATGCCAATTCTGTAAGTAAATATTTAAAATATATTAGACATCATCTTATATTTAGGGAAGTATTTCTCATAAATACACCAGAAAGAAAATTCCACATCATTCAACAAATAGAATACTGCATGCTTGATCTTTTTACCTGTAACCCTGATGCAGAGCAGGTACAGTGAGGAGGACATCTGAACAGAGAGCTCACTGACCTGCAAATACCCGAACTCTGTTCATAATCACACAACAGCTCTGCATCTTAACACCAGTTACAGCACTTCCATAACACAAAAGTTATTCTGGGGTGTATTTAAAATACATTTTAGCTTCCTTTAGCACAAGTAAAATGAGTTAGGTCAACACTATCTGGCCAGCAAGCTCTGCAGAAATCGCAGCTCGTTAAGATATGGCTTAATGTGTGCTCACATATTTTACATAACAAAAGCACATTTGCTGCTCTTAGCTAGGGAATATGGAATCATGAGCAATTGCTTGCAAGACATCAGCCATTTGTACATGCTTTTTGTAAAAAGCACTGCACTCAAATTTCATTGCAACAACTGCAAAATGAGGTAGTCTAATAGCAGCTTGAAGAAAGAGGAGGTCAGAGAGGCATCCCACATGAGCAACAGTGTCTGGTATTTCTTCAGAAAACACAAAGGTAAAGTTTTCATTTTCATTCAGTGATCATACATCATTAGTATAAAAATGTGTCCCTTTTTAGCACTTGCAGTTAGATAAGATGGGTCTGGCTTAACACACTAGCCTGGTTCTTTCTTTTGTTGTCAGTTCTCATTTTTTAATTCTGCTAATGACAATTGGGGGAAAAAAAAGAGCTGAAACTCTTCCTCAGTTTTCTTTTGCATGTATCCAACTAAAACAGATGTTAGGATATTTTTCAATTGATAGCTGAAATATTTTCATTCCATGAAATTAATTGAGAGGTCCAGTAATAGATGTATTTGTAAAAATGAGTTGGCTGACAAGTTGTCTACAACCTTATAAAGCATATTACCTTAATAATCTTACATCTTAACCTTTTACTAGACTGCAGATATTTACAGACCTTATTCTGGCTCCCACAATAAGAAGACTCTTGTAGTAGAGGCAAGAACTGGATTCATACTAGACCTTGTAATTGGTATCTTAAAAAAATGATGCTGTCTGTTACAAATGCATTCCTCACTTATGAAACAATGGAGAGCAGATACCAGATCTCAGCCTACAGACATTTAAGTGTCTGAATTATGTTATTCATATTAATTTCGTTAGAGTGACTACCAGGGCACAGTAATGGAATATTTTAATGTGAAGTATTGGGTACTGAATTTGCTTTGTGTCTATATTGCTACTTTTGCACTTGAACATACTTTCAACGACAAGGAGAGGTACTTGTTTTGTGAACAGTAGCTTTTTCCCATAATACTTAACTGTGTCTTGAAAAAAAATTAAGCAAATAAGCATTAATCTACAGCTGTACATAAATGTATGTATGGACTCCATCTCACTGCAGAAAAAATTACTGTATCATTTCTGTTGATATTACAGATACCTTATTCTTCAGCATCCCCTGGGAACTATGTAGTAAGTACACTTGTGTGTGTTTGCTGATTAGAATAGATGTTACATTTTATTTAGGCAAAGAAATAGCTGTCCAGATGTTAAGAAGAACCCTTGTGTATTCGTTGAGAACTGAACAACTGATCTGCACTTACGTTTTTTTTTCTGCCATCTACAGTGCATATGTTGATGTTCTTAACTAGAATCGTTATCAGTCTGGTCAAAATTGCCCTGAGTACTGTTTTATTTCAGCAAACATTTATATAACCAACGCAATACATTGTCTTCAATAATAAAGGACAAAAAACCCCCAGCTTTCTCAGTAACACAATATTGTGTATGAGTTTCTGAACTTCAAAAAAACATTTTAAGAATTAGAACAAGCTTTTCTCTCCCCAAAGATATACAAATCAGTCCTTATAGCTAACATTTTAAGGGAAATTATTCTTATAATTGCCTTCTGAAGACTTGAAAATTCTTTTTTTCTCCATAGTTTGTTATGCCTTCATTTTACAGACAGTGTCTTGATTTATTATGGATTAGTTGGTATCATTGTTTTTTCTTAGTCTGTACTTCCAAATGAAATAGTTAAAACTTTGTAATAGGCCCAGCTTTGATCTGTCATTCAAAAGAACACAAAATGCTAACCCTCTCTCTGAAATTTAGCAAATGCACTTTAGCTATCAACAGAATGTTTTTTATTGGAGCATATCCTGCTGTTTTTTTTCTCTATCCTGAGAGATTAACTTTGTTTATCCTTTTAGGCTCTTTATTGTTGTTGTTACTGTTGTACTTGGATTATTTATACTTCTGATGTACTCTTCTAAGGCGTATTGTTTCATCTGTTTTCATCACATGCTTAGTACTGGTGTCACAGGGTAACGAGGGAGAATTTTTATATATATATATATATATATATGTTGAATTCCAAATGCCTGTGGGTTGGTCAGGTTTCAGTAGACCTTTCTTCTGATATTTCATGTTTTATCACCTGAAGATTAGACAACTGCAGGGCATTGGCTTTAACCAGCATAAAACCTGAAGCTATTTCAGAATGTGGAAGTAGCAGGTCCTTCACCGTGAGGACATTATACCAGTGTTTTTTCATCTGTTTGTGCTGCTTATAGGTTTCTCTTACTTTCAGTTCTCGTAAGAGAGATGATCCTGCAGAGCTGAAGGATGAGTTCAAGAATGAGTTTGTTTTGTTTAGACAAAAGCAATTTCTTTTGTCCTTTATATAGACAATTAGCTGTGAAAAAGGTTATGATCCTCATAAGTGTCCATAACTGTAGTATTCATTTTGCCACATGTTTAGTGGAAGCAGTCCAAATCTGCTGATCTCCAAACCAGTTCTTTTAATACAGAACTTCATAAATTTCTCTCTATTGGGAAGAGGTTTCGTTCAGTTTGCTCAAGACATTAGTGATCAGTTATTGTTGCAGATTTTGAAGATTTTTTTTAATATTTGACTTCATATTCTCATTTTTTAGAAGTATGAAGTCCTGAGAAAACTAGAAAATAAGATACTATAGAAAATTACTTTAAAGAAGCAAACCTAAGTAAAATTCAAGTTGTAGAAGCAGATTCTGTTGTTTTAACTCACATCAAACCAAAGGTCAGCTGGGACAAATCACTTGGAGAAAAGAGGGCATGGCCATATTTCAGTGGATAGATAGAGGAGGAGCAAGAGTAAAGAGGTGATTTTACTTCTTTGAGTTACAGTGATGAGACTGATGCTGGAACATTGCATCTAATTGGCAACATTGAAGGGAAATAAAAAGATCTGCAAAGATGCAAGATTGAAGTGTAGGAGAAAATGCCTGAGCCTTGGTTCAGATGTGCTCTGTGAACTCCAGCCGTGCTAGTGGGAAAGGTTGCTGCCTGATTCCTTGTCCCCGCTCTTCTGCTGAATGTTACCACTCCTTCAGGTCTGCCACTGGAGTTCCCTGGATGAGTGACCCTCTTCATCCAAAATAACTGAAGTTGATTGAAGCATTTAAAGAACCAGGTCCTTGCTGAAGCACTCGAGTTGACCCAGAATAAGTGGAGGGACACTCACAGTGGGAGCTCCAAACAGAGCTGAGGCTGCCGCTAGCAGAGGACAGTGGTGAAGCAGCTGAGGTGGGCCAAGGGTTGAAATCTTCTGCCAGCATAACTGCTTGCACAGTGCATGTCTTGTCTGATGCTGAGAGAGTAGTCTTGCTTCAGAAAGGCTCACCACATTTTGGAAGAGGAATGCATGAACTCCAGCTATACAAACAGCTAAATAAGCAAAACTGGGGGGCAGTAGCTTGCAAGAGAGCAAGTATTTGGGGACAAGGTGTGGAATAGAGAGCTCTTAAAGCAGCCTTTTAGCCAAAGGATTTGGGATCTGGAACTACGCGCTTTGAGAGCTTAATGCGGTCAGTTTATCACACAGTTTTTGAGAAATAATTCCATTACGTATTAATATATTCTCAGAGTTGAAAATAGTTGATACCAAAAGACTTTCTAAGAGAAGTAAATATACAAACAATGAGAGTAAATACAAACTGAAAATCAGATGTGAAAGTTAGTAGTAAAGATAAGTAACTTTTCTAATAAATGACCAGTCAGTGGTTTCTACATCTCTTTAAATGATGCTGAAAAATGCATACAAACCTAAAAAAATCAAGTTAGTGAGCTTAGTGCACAAGTACATGGATAAAAAGTCATAGCCTGTGATGCCTAGGAGGTCATATATGTGATCCAGATGTCCCTTTGAATTTGGAGTCTGTAGCTGTGCAGCAGCAATGGGGGAATTTCTCATTGCTGAGGGTTGAATAGGCCTTTCACACAGTTTTGGCAAGCCCAATCTTAAGACATTTAATTTCTGATTCAGTTGTAATTTGGGAGGCGGAAAAAGCTATGAGATGAAGTTGTGATTATGCCTTGATTTTATAAGCTGCTCTGTGGGTTTCATGATGGAGCAAGCCTTTGTTCTTGCACGCTTTATGAAAGGTACTCGGTGACCTTGCTTAGTTCACAAACAAGGGGAAGCACAAGATCAAGAACTGGTAGGTGGGGTTGCATAGCAGGTCATAGAGGTATACATGTTTACTGACTGCAGGGATGTGCTGCTGCTTCTGGGTAAAAAATTACTGTTTCGTCTACAATTAACTGTGAGTTGATCACTGGCTAGCAGACAGAGATACTTCCCACTGCAAGGATTTTACGTGTACAAACCTGCAGAGGAGTGGTATCAGTCTGAAAGCTGATACATTACTGAGTTTGATTGTCTGAAAATAGTGTGTCCTAGTATGTTGCTGCTAGATGTTTTGTAAGAAATGTTAAGTAGTCCGTTGAGAAACAGTGTCTATTGTTTTAAATGCAAGACTTCTCTGCGTCATTCCAAAATACCTGAGTGAATTATAGCAGATCTCAGCAATGCCCTTGTAAGGAGACAGGAACAACCAAACCTTTATATTCAGTGCTGCTGAAAAAAATGTTTGTCTGGAACAGTATATCTGCTATTTTAAAATATAAGAAAAGATATAACAATATAGTAAGAGTCATATGGCAATGAAAATAATCATCTGTTGTTAGCAATCTGTATTTTATATAATGGAAAGTCAATATTTATTGACTTTTATTGACAGAGACATTTTTACCAAACTGGAAGTTGGTAGCTTTTCATGTTACTTAAAAATATTTGTGGATGTGGAAACATAGGAAGCAAGAAGTTACAGTTCTGTTTTTACTGAACAATTTGGACATTTAGAATAAAATTCATGGAGAAGTTTTTAAAGAACTTTCAAAAGCTTGTCTAACAGCCAGAGCAGTTTGTGTACAGTTCTTAGTCATAAACAGATTTGCAAAACAGAAATACCTTAACTGAGAAAACAGATGTTTCGTGATGGTTTTGGTGGGGCTTTTTTTGGTTTTATCTTTGATTTAGCAGTCTAGGCACGTGATATGACTGTACCCAGGATTATCCTGCCCCTTTTAATCCATCTGTCATTAATTTGAGAAGAAATTATGTATACAGATGTTATTTTAAAAATTGTAGGATATCATACAGACAGAATTAAGATGCCTATTGCATCGAGATACCAAGACTGCCTAAAAAAGAAAGCTTTCTTAAGGTGATTAGGCTCTTCTGTCCCCGTAGGACACCCCATTGTGTTGTGCTTAGCAAACATTGTTTACTCGACCATTGACTGTACAGAGTACAACAAAACAGAAATGCCAGCTGAAAAAACAGTGGTAATAGAAGTAGGTTTAGGGTATTAAATATAATTGTCTTAGGCCGTGCTCCAAGTATTTCTCTTGTCTGACTCACAGCATGACACAGAGTTATTGACTAATGGATCTTGTTGAGTCTGTATACCCACATACATCAGAAGTCTGTGCCAGAGCTCGCTGACCAATTACCTTGTCTTAATCTGTGATGAGCTGTTTCACTAGCTTATCAGAAAATATGCGTGTTTTTACCAGAGTAACTCATGATATTCATGATCTTTTTTTTTTTTTTCATTTATACTGTGTTCATTTTTTACTGCAGTATTTTTTCCCTTTCATGCTAACTGACATTTTCTGCTCTCTCTAGGGTCCTCCGGGAGGTGGAGGGCCACCAGGAACACCTATCATGCCTAGTCCTGCAGGTACTGAAATATGTTCGGAAATAATGAAAGATACTTTTAAGGGATTTTTAGGAGGTACACAAATTATTTTTCACACTTTGATTTTGATAATCAGATAACGATAAATTATTGCTTTTATACTTTCTATATCAGGTTTTTTCCTCCACTTTCACTTTTTTTCTCTCCCTGCTATGTTGTAGAGATACAAAGCACTGTATCTGCAGTTCAGAGTAATTAATTTCTCTGGCTTTTGATCCCATCTTTTCTTGCACCATTTCAGCAATACCAAGTTAAAAGCAAAAGAAGATGCAGTCTTTATTTGCTTTTACTAATGTTCTTTGGGACAATTCCACCAGTTTGGAAATCAGGAGATTGCCAAATCTGGTGAAACTTCCCTAAAGTATCCTATGGGATAGACCTGTCCAACATGTGGCTCTCGAGTGATGCGCTGCATCCCGTGGCAATGTCATCTGACTGACAGCAGGGTCATGCTGGACAGGTTGCTCTCCTCTGTCTTGTAATGGAGGAGTAAGGCCCCAGAGGAGCCATCATCATGTCCTACCAGTGATCTGTTCACAGAACTTCAACTGCCCCATTGTTTCCCTAAGTAACATGGTCTGTGTCTTGCAATTCAGACCACATGGAGATTTTGGCCATGCAAAAGATTGGCCACATTCCTACTAAGGTTTGAGGAAACGAGGGGTACAATGGGAGGACTCGAGATGGCTAGCTAGCTTCTCAGGGCTTGAAAGTGGTCAACTAGATGTAAGTATTCCTCTCCATCGATGTTCTGCAAAGCTTCTGATATGAAGGTGGAACTGTAGGATGTGGAGGATGCTGTCCCCTCCCATGGACATCATCAGAAATCTGATAGGATGAAACTAATTACATCTTGTGTAACCCAGTATTCAATAGCTACTCCTTTTGGCCAGTATCTGCCTTTGCAGCTCACTTTCACCAGCCAAGAGGGACCTGTTCACCTCAGTGATGTTGCAGCATCCTCAGTCCTTTTGTCCTACATGTTCTTGGTATCCTCTACAGCACAAGAGGGTCGGGAAGTTTCCTAACTAGCCATGAAAACTTCTTGCACCAATATAATACCTTCATTAAATATAATTCCAGGTCTTTAAAAAAATGCAACCTAAGATAAAGCATAGGGCTTCCTCGTTCATATTATTAGGGCAAAAGATAATTAGTGCAAGCTGGCATTTAAAAGTTAAGAGTCTCTTTTAACATAAAACAAACTTACGCATAGCCTGCATTTTTAAAAATAGCCAGCACTGCAGTTATGGCACATGTTAGGCTGTCTGTGTGCAGCTCAAATAAAGCTTCTGCTGCCAGTTGTTCTGATTTTCAGTTAGAGACTCAAAGATGTTTTGAGGCTCTGATTTCCAAAGTATGAAAACACTTAGAAATTGGCCACCTGAGAATTCTGCAAAGGTATTTACTTGCCTCTGAGACAAACCAGCTCTGAGGGTTCCCATGGCCCAACCAGCCTGTATGTATTTTTACATGAGCCAGCAGAACATGGGGAGAGCCAGGGATGTATGTTGCAAAAGGATCTGTTGGTTGAAGAACTTTTTGCCTACCTCATTGAATGTTAAAAATAACTTTTTATATGCTAATTTTACTTTGATAACTTTAGGCTAAGAGGTTTTTGTTCCCCCTCTTCCTCAAACAGCATATTTGAATGTTCTAGTGATATACATAGTGCCTGTATATAATGGAATTATTTACCCAGGTGAATTAATGCTTAGAAAACTGTCTTGGAAAGATTAAGGAATAGATAAAAACCTTGATTTTAACTTCCCAGTGTACATACAAATTCATTTTTGCGGGAGATCAGGCTGCATTCCCAGTTCCAACGCATTTTAATGGTTTCAGCTTTCTCACTTTCACTATTTCTAACTCAGAATTTCCCCATCACCTTGTCTTGGAAAAGGAATTACAGCTCAGCAATGGTTTTTATGTGTGTTGTTAATCTCAGGACTGGTTCAAAGAGGTGGAATGGTCTTTTGGAGGATCTAGGTACAAAGTACTAAACTATTCTTTATTCTTTCTGCAGATACTGATTTTCCAGAGCTGCCAATACTTTTTTTAATCATGCTGTCCCCTTAGGGTTGCATTTAGACTTTCCTTAGGTCATTCTCCTCTCAGTAAACTTTTTCATTACATGGCCTATCTCTTGTCAAGTTCCCTTGGGAAAGGTTTTTGCCCAATTTGTTTACTATCTGCTGCATTTTTTGCCTTCTCTTTCATGCAAATACTGATGAAAGGTTGTTAAGATTTTGTGTGTATTGGCAGCGAGGATAAACTAGAGATCAGAATGAATAATTTGTATCTACTGATGGTTCTTAGACTGGTTTCTTAAGTTCAACTTAAGTTTCAACCAGAAGAGTTTTCTGGGTTGACTCCTGTATTTCAACTCTGGAGGTGCTCCACCTGAAAGTTCATGTGCATCAATTGCAGGAAAAGTACTGAGAAACAACATAACGGCGTCATCGTCTGGCAAGGCCAAGTGAAACTCTTGGCAGAATTTACTAGCTTAAGCACCATGCTGTGCCAGGATGGTTTTGCTGGTGTTGGATTCAGGGTTTTTTTGAAGCATTGCACCACACTGTACCATGAAGATATATCAGCTAAAGCTGTCCTTGGAGTGAGGATCTTTGCACAATGTTCCACTGGGTAGTTATATATATCCAAAATCAAATAGACTGACATGGATAAGAATAAAAAATCTTGCAGGCCATATGATGAGAATCTCTTTATCATGTATTAATAGATGGAAAACAAATTACAGGAAGTATTGATAAGAAGGAAACTCCTGTTTTATAGAGAATATTGAAGATGAGTGAAGTAATGTGGACCTCCAGGAAAAAGGGTTTATGGAATTAAATAGTTACAGATACTTGGTGATTTATAAACCTTTTAACAGTCATGCATAAAACTGGAGTCTAGAAGTAGTCACTTAGGGACCATTGCAATTATTTCTTTTCATAGCTCTGTTGTGTAGTAGCAGTAGATAGAAAGGGAATGAAATCTTCTATTATATTACCACTGTGTATCAGTGATTCAGGCACAGAAATAATATGAACAAAATGACAGGAAGTGTATTAGATGAGTAGTTTTATTGAAAGGTATATATTAGCACTTAAAATAATCTCTTATTACAGATTCAACCAACTCTGGAGACAACATGTACACTTTAATGAATGCAGTACCACCTGGACCCAACAGACCTAATGTAAATATGAATCTAGTTATATACTTCTTTGAATTATACAGCCTTTTTTATCCAAGCACTACGTTTCCATCACATATCATTAATACTAAGTTTTTCATTTCTATGGGTGACACTTCAGTTGCTTCCCCCCGACCACATACGTTTTAATGTTTCCCAAATCAATCATGCCAATACATGCAAAATAATGATTGGAGCATATTCTTCTACATGGAAAAGACCTTAGAGGCTTCTGCATGTGGATCTTGGGGACAATATAGTTTGTCACACTGTGGTGCAATAGACTTCTGTGTGATAAGATGTCATCCTAGGAGCTGCCACTAAGCATTAGTTTCTGCAGGATTCATAGTTTTGTTATAAAAAATTACCTACCTTTGAAAAGGGATGAGAAGATTGCAGTATTATGTTGCCCTGATGTTCTGTAAAAAAGGATAAAATTAATGCCTCTGAGAAGAAACAAACTTCCCTGTTTAGCTGAATGAATGTTAAGAATGAAGCCTGTTGATAGCATTTAAGTGTTTACCTAATGAACTAGTTAACTTTTGACTATTTTAGTCTAAATTTCAGCAGTTCTAGAGCTGACAAAAGTCTGGATTCTTAGGCAGAACTTGTTTCTTCTGATCTTTCTCTATGCTTTCGGTTTTATTGTATTTCTCTGATTACAACCATATTTCATTTAATCATGATCCGTATTAGGGGCCTTTTGAAGAAAAGGCCAGTAGAACTTAAAAATATAGATACTTAGATATTGCTAAATCATTATATGGTGAATTTTAGAAATTTTTCTGTAATGTTAATGTCTTTAAGTTTTTGAAGAACTAAATTTAAGGCTAATAGCTGAAATTGGACAGAAACTGCTCATGCTGCAAAGGTAATGCAGAGTAGCCTGGCTGTCAGTATGGATAAGGTTAGGGTTTGAAAACTGTTAATTAATCACTTACTCATTGAAGAGAATCATAAAGCTGCCTGTAACTTCAATGGGAGTAGAGCTCAGTCACTACTAGCAAGTCTGAAAGTCATACATAAAGTGTTGAAGTAAATTACAAATTATTCCTAAATTATATTCCAGTTTACAGAGGTGAGAGTTTCCAAAAATCATGAAGGTAGCATTGGAAAAAGTGAACAAAAGCAATGATGTTTTTGTAGTCTTCTCCTGAAAGACTTTCAGTTGATTTGTGCATTCAGAGTCGGGACTGTGCATTTTTCCTTTATTTTTTTTTCCTGAGAAATATTTTCTTTTTACTAGATTATCTACAAAAACTTGTACAGTAATACCAGTTTTTAATGTCTGATCCTTTTGTAGTTTCCAATGGGGCCAGGGTCAGATGGACCTATGAGTGGACTGGGTGGAATGGATTCACATCATATGAATGGATCATTAGGTAATGGTAGTAACTATTATGAACACTGTGAATTTTCAATGACTAGTGCCATTTTCTATGACCAGTTCTTTGAGTTACATGGAAGACTGTATGTAAAAATCTTTTAAAAACTGAAAAAGCTGTATATGCCTCAACAAGAAGTATTAAGATACTTTTTAAGCATATGAGTTGGCATACATCGTGCAACATCTGGAAGAAAAATACAGCATTTTATTTACATAAGAGAGTATAGTTTTAATCCAGTTGACGAAAACCTGTCTAAAGCATACCATCATAGTAATGTAGAGGTGAAGATGTAAGAGCCATTTTTATTTACCTCTCTTCCTCTTTGAAAATCTTGGGAAGGTGTCATTATGACATGCCGGTGCACACTTACATCAATTACCTGGAAGTAAGTTATTACATATTTTGATGCATGTGTTAAGGTGGTTTTATCCCAACACTACGATGCCCTTATTGGTTCTATACTTAGCCATATGTCTGTTAGGTGTGAGTATTATTACTCCATCCCTATTAGCAGCTTCAGACAGATGCCAATTTTAATGCAGCTAAAAGAACATGAATTCATGTCAGGGCGTGCAGAAGCATGAGGAACAGCGTACTGCTTGACTTTTGACACTATGATTTTTGAAGGACTCATATCTAGACGAGAAGCCTTGCACAACTCTGCAAAAAACACAGACTGCTTTATCTCATGACCATCCCAGCAAACTCTTTCCTCTTACTTTTTGCTGGAAACATGATACTCTTGAAAGGCATTTAAGAAACAAGCCACAGCTAAATAAATTGCATTTATGCCTTCTTCTTCCATACCCACAAGGTAAATAAATACCTTGTTTTTATTTCTGCTCATACCCTAACACTGGGCCAGTAGCTCTGAATACAGTTCTTGTGTTCTCCTCACTTCTGTCTGCATGGAGGGTGGTCAGTCATGCAGGTAACAACAGGAGGGAACCTCAGGCTGCAAAGACTTGGGATCTCTTTCTTCTTCTATCCCCCTGGTCCACCAGTAAGGTTCTCCTCTACATCTGGGAGCTGGCCCTATGTCCACAGGGGCACCAGCAACACCCTGCTGAGCAGTGCTTTCCTTTATGGGGAGAAACCCAAGCAAGCTGGATACAGATCAGGCAGGCAGAAGCCAAGCTGCCAGTGTTCCCCTTGCTTCTATCCCCAAAGAAAGTCTCTGTCACCTTCCCAGCACAGGCGCATACAAACCTAAACTCCATACTGTTTAAGTCCGTACTACCATGGTGGGTGGAAATCTATCACTTGTAGCCCAAAAGTTGGAGGTTATGAGACAGGAGGTATAAACAGATAAAATGAAGGGAGAAATTCAAAGAGGCTGTGACAAGATGAGAAAAAACCTAAGCCGTCAAACCTCATTTAGCAGACACATTCTGAACAATTAAAATTCAGCAGTAGGCATCTATTTCCTAATAGAATTATCTTTTTTTCTAGGAAAGCATGTCCCTGAAATTCCTAGATTACTTTGCATAAGGACACCTTGTTATTTTACAGCCTTTCTTTACATATTACAGTCCTAAAATGGATTGTTGCTTTAATTAATAATGATGCACATTACATTCAAATAAATGAAAAACTGTGTAAAAAGTAATACACATCTTTTTTCTGTCACTTTCTATAGCCTGAGAATTATTTCCTAGCTAAAAGAAGAAATTAAATTGAAACAGTTCTGGAAGGATTTTATGTGTACCAAGCATTTGGTCAGTTATTTTCTCTGGTGAAAGCGATGAAGTGCTTACTCAAATTAATGATGACTGCTTGCTGGGGGGTAACTTCATATATAAACTGACACCTGAGTTCTTTAAGGAGAGAAGGACTGGGGGAAATGTGCTGCATTCATTTCCACACTGCAGTAGGCAGCTGTGTCTCATAATCAGGTGGATAAATTGGTCAAGATCCATCTTGAACTTCTCCAAATTCTTTGAGCACAACCCTTCTATTGGATATCTGTTCATAGCTCTGATGGTTAAAAGTCTTTTCCTGGTTTCTGCCAAAATTTATCCTTTGGGCCATGACAAAATAACTCTTTGCAACATTTATGTATCTGATGTATTTATAGAGAGAAATCATATTCCTTCTCAGCCTTAATTTGCCTGGCTAAGTATAGTAAGCTATTTCAGTCTCCTCCCACAACTCCATTTTCTTGTTTTTCTTGGATACTCTTCTAGTTTTGTATTCAGTATTCATCTAGAATTTTTCTTTCCTGAAAATAGGTGACCAGAGTTGTTTACTGTCTGTTGCTGCTAAAAATGGTTTTCTTGATAAATCCATCCTAAAGTCATATTTCCTTTATTCTTGCTTTTACCTAAGTGAGAGCTACAACATGTGAAAAAAATTCTTTTCGATAGTCTTGCACTCATTATATTTAATTTTATTTGGTTTCTGTTACTCTGGTCCTCATGATCATCTGCTTTCTTCTGAAAGATACTGTCATCATCAGTATTTGTAATGCATCAAAAATTGATGCCACTTCAGACAATTTCAGTAGTAAGCATCTGTTCCTGGGAGCAAAG